>NW_007730288.1:24627-25616 GCF_000696425.1 Galeopterus variegatus | reverse complement strand
TTTTTTTTTTTCTTTTTCCTTTTTGTCTTTTTTAATGACCGGTAACGGGATCGCAACCCTCGGTGCTGCGCCCGCACCATGCTCAGCCAGTGAGCGGGAACCAGTCTCTACATGGGATCCGAACCCTCGGCGGGAGCACCGCCACGCTCTCAAGCGGTGCACTCTCCAGTGTGCCACCGGGCCGGCCCATAATTAGCTATGTCTTAAGCAATGAAACTAGTTAATGTGAAAGTTATTATTTAAAGTATTATATATTAGAGTATATCCAAAAGTACCTTAGGGACATTGCAAAACACTGTAATTTCCCATCTTTCATGTCTACATGGGTTAGTGCTGCATCTTACATGAGGCACTGATTGTTTACACAAAATGTTTCTGGGATATCAATGTTTATAAATGACGTGCTTAAGAAAATAAATAACCGGATCTCATTTGTTCCATTACCCATTTAATACCCGGGTTCATTTTCTTATCCTTCCCTCAGGTAGTCTTTCATCTGTCCTGTAGGCCAGGGGAATGTTAGAGTTTCCTGAGAAGTGTAATATTTCTTGAATAAATGTGCTTTTTAGTCTGGAGCTATAGGACACCAACAAAACCTGTTAAAAAGTGAAAATTCATTCCTACCTGACACCAAATAACTGTTTTGACTGATTATTTTCTCTGAACTGACAGGTTGTTTTGGCAATGTAGACATAAGCTTACTCAACTTAGTGCATGAATGGTGCATGAGGGTTCCATACTCAAAGCAGAAAAATGTTATAATTGCTCACTAACACACAGGGTATTTGTCTGGCTAACCAACACCTACTAAAAAAGCATTCACTACGTAGATAATGAAAAGCTTTTTATAAAACTTGTTACTCATATGCACTACATAAAATTGGAAAATACTGGCAATGGTCATTTAAAAGATTTCATTAATGACCGATGAGGAGACAATTACATCAAAAGCTTCAAAAATTATACTGAGCTTCTACTTTCTATCCATC
>NW_007730288.1:21749-23665 GCF_000696425.1 Galeopterus variegatus | reverse complement strand
TATACTGCAATGACAAATTCTAGAAGTTGAGCTTATTTCAAACTGGCACATTATTCCTCATTCTTCCCCATAAAATTACACAATGAGCACCTCTCAAGGTTGAATCTATTTCAAAATGGCATAGTACAATAAAAATTGAAGGAAAACCTAGTGACTAAGGTGATTTTGTCCCCTGTTGAAATATTTCTAATCCAATTGCTTTTGTTGTTGCTCTGTGTTCCAGTGAATTCAGGAAAGTTTTAATTACATAGAAAATATATTATTATTTCCCCCGAGATATGGGAATTAGAGAGTGATTTTCAAAAAGCGTATGAAAGGAAATGAATACCTTGTGAGATTAAGCACTGTACCAGCTTGATTTTATCATACTAATTTATCAGACTCTGTATTGTTTAAAAGAACAGATTTCTTCAGGCTTTTTCTCCTTATGATTATTACTAGAAAAGGCTATAATGGGGTTCATGATTTAATAGAAAGTCACATTCTTTTCAGTGTTATTTACCATGGGTGAGGAGGAAGCTGTCTTTTAATACATGCCAGTAAAACCTTACTGGGGAGCCCCTTTTGTACATATATTTTCTCTACATGAAAGCTGCATGAATGTCAGCAACAGGGACACATTCTTTTCTATAAGCCCACTAGTGCAATTTCCTACATAACTTGTATTTTAAAGCCTACACATGAGGCTTAAAGAAAAATGCCACTCAGAAAGCAACTGGGAACAAAGAATTCAATGAAATATCACTATGGATAAAGAGCTTCAACTGTGCACCCTATATTTCTTGCCCTCTTGTCCCATTCATTATTATTAGGATTATCAGCACCCCACTTTCCAGAGAGAAAGTACAAATTTGCGTTCATTCAATATAAATACCTTCCATAAGTTTGCTTAGGCTTCATTAAATCTGAGGGCACTTACTACCTTTGAGTTGTTCTGAAATTCAGCCCATGGGGCAATAGAAATGCAGTTTTAAAGGTTTCCTCTGCCTTCAAAGTAGAAGGAAAACAAAATCTGACCAACCAAATAATTCTACTTTTATTTCCTGGTGATGTCTACATAGAATATGTACATGTTACAAAAATAAAATTATTCACTCATAAGTCTAAAAATGGACAATATCACACAAACCTGACATATATGTCTTCAATAGCACAAACACCCCTTTCTTTCCCATATGATTGATCTTTTACTAAACGTTCAATGTTTGTTTTTAATAAACCATCATGAAGGCTGGCTTTCCTTGTAATAGACATTTGACATCTTCTCAAAGCAAGGTGTTTCATTTAAGGAGACAGCCAAGATTCATGGCCGGGTCATTTGGTGTTATCAATCACCTGACACTTCTGGCTGGTTTGCTTTGCTTCTGTACAGTGCATTTTGGCTGATTTGAGGCCAAATCCCAAGACCTTTCATATAGGGGACATTATACATTCCCAAGCCCCAATTTCCCTTTCACTAGGGGAATTTTATGTCATTATTTCCATCAAGGAAAACATCAAGTGATACACTAATGGATCCCTGCTGTTGTGTTAGCCTCAGTTGGAAACTGAGACCACTGGCAAAATTATTAGTTAACAGGTTTTTATTCAAGACTGAGTATCTTTTTCTTCACCTCCTTTCATGCTACAAAAATGTCTAAGACATGCTTTACCGTTTTTACATTTCATGAAATATGTTTCATATTATTAAAAGGTGTATTGATTCAATGTGCTGACAGCTATAAAGCAAATGTAAAAGATAATTAGCTAAAATAAGTTTACCAAAGTATTTTGCATATCAAAAGATACCATAGTTCTTTAGTTGCTTGAGGTAATTTTCAATGCTC
The DNA here is from genome assembly GCF_000696425.1 of Galeopterus variegatus. NCBI lineage: Eukaryota > Metazoa > Chordata > Mammalia > Dermoptera > Cynocephalidae > Galeopterus > Galeopterus variegatus. The sequence goes on along the minus strand of NW_007730288.1, from coordinate 21,839 downwards.
ATTTAAAATAAGAGACTATCAGAGTTTTATGTGATATCTTGAACATGATTTCAGTAACAATTTTTTTCTTCATTCAGGAAAAAAGCCATT
>NW_007730288.1:16862-20614 GCF_000696425.1 Galeopterus variegatus | reverse complement strand
TTCTAGAAAACCAGCCAAAACTCGGTGTGTCCCTCACGCTCCCAGATGCTCTCTCTCCCCACCTTCATTAACAATGGCATCATTCATCTTGTCATGAAGCTATGTAAAAACTTCAGAGTCATTCTCAATAACTGCTTTTCCTTTATTGTATCCCTTTTCAATTGATCACCAACTCCTATGAACTTTTACTGGATAGATGATAGACAGACAAATGGATAGATAAGTAATAGATAGAGATATTACTTCAGATATATATCCGTAGTACTCTGTGCGTGTGTATACTCTTTCCCATCATATTTTTTCTATTTTCAGTGAAACCCATATCATTACTTTCTGGATTTGTCCAACAGCTTTCTAACTAGTGCCTTTGCATCCAAAATCTTCATACTCCAATCAAGCAGTCAAGACATCTTTTCTAAAATATCTATCTATCCCTCTATCTGCTTATCTATCTATCTATGCCTTTTAGGGATCCCCTCTGCCTAATCAGATTAAGTCCATTCTCTTCCTAGAATGATACGGAGGAATTCTACTGTTTGCTAAGCTGTCCACCCACTCTTACATCTGTCCACCCCTCTTTGAATCTACTGCACAACCCCAGGCAGCCATTCTGGTCACTTATCACTCTCAAAATACCATGCACTCTATGACTTTGGGGCCCTTTCTGAGCTCATTATTTTTCCTGTAAGGTTTCACCATACCATGTAAATGGAAAGGAGCTCAAATACCATGCTATGTCCCCAAAATAGCATTAGACTACTATTGTTTCTTAAACTAGTCAAAAGCCATCATTGTATATAGTTAATATATCATTTTTATTCACTAGAGTCCTTAAAAGTAGGAATACTGTTTTTATTATCTTTCTTCCTGCTCTCCCTGCCNTATTGTTTCTTAAACTAGTCAAAAGCCATCATTGTATATAGTTAATATATCATTTTTATTCACTAGAGTCCTTAAAAGTAGGAATACTGTTTTTATTATCTTTCTTCCTGCTCTCCCTGCCATATAGTAATCTCTCAGATATTTGTCGGATGAATAATAGAAAAAAATATATTTTTGTTATAATTATCTAATAGCAGGTTTACATTTTATTTTGTGTGTAAAGGTATGGTCTATGTCTGGCACAATAAGGCAAATGTTTCAAGACAAAAGGGGAACAATTTGTGAAATGTATATTATTTGTTTTGTTAGGACATATTTTTAATACTCTCATCCCTGGGATAATTTAGGATTAGTTGCTAAACAGGAAAGTTGAGGATTCGTGCTCACCCAACTGCACGCCAGGACAATTACCTAGGTAGGTAACCAGACTCAAACCTCCCAGCCCTTAGAGTCTGTAGAACAGAACTTGTAACATAACAGCATGTTGGAAATATTATCTTATCTTGGTAATTTGGCTTGCTTTTTTTTCTTTTCCTTGTGCTATACTTTCAAATATTTTTGCAATATTTTGTGTAATAATAAGACATGCCAAAATGTTGTGCCTGCTGTTTGCTAGCTCTGTCCTGGTGCAGGCATGCCTTCTCCCACCCCTTCCATTTGGGTGTTGCTCCCTTAATCTTATAGACGAGGGTGAAAATCTGAGCATATACTACTCTAATAATGAGAAACATTTTTTAATGAGAAAAAATTATCTTTTAAGACAGCAGCCAAATACATAATATTTTAGTTATGATTTTTACTTAAATCTGAGGAAAAAATTACTTGCAAAATTTGGTAAACATAGCAGAAACAATGTCACTGAGGTCACTGAATACTCAGAATTCAGGAAATAAGTCCCTCTTCAAAGTTTTTTATTACAGAAGGGAGACTAAGACCCACCAGAACACACAGTGTGACTCTCCTGGAGACAACTTGGCTTCCCGACTGCACTGACTTTAGTTGTGCACAGATGTGCCAAGAGCTTAGGTAGCAAAGTGATTTCTTTACTCTATGATAAGTCCCCACATATCTTTGTTAACATCAAATTTAGGGAAAATTCATATCCCCTGACAAAAGTTATAGATAGCCAGAAATATTAAAAATTTTTAGTTACCTTTTCTTTTTCAAAGGCAACCCAGGAAAACAAGTCTCCTTTGATTCCTCCCTTCAAAGATTTAGAAAAGATGAAATTCCTATAGGCCTAAGAAATGACAATCACCCATGTTTTCATCCTTCACATTTTATATTCTAGGTCTAAAAATTTAAATTTATGTGTTAATAACAATAAACTATAGTTATCATTTGCATAGCAACGTGTAGTTGACAAAACATCTCTGTATATGCTCTTTAAACTGACTCTGATGTACCACCTCAGGATATTATGTCTGTAATAGATTATAGGCATTTTAAATGCTCTGGTGATAAATGCTATATCTACCTGTCCCCACAACTTCCTTTGTATCTATCTGTCTGTCCTTCCATCTACCTTGTCCCACGCATGTACAAACACATATTTGATTGGTTCATCTCTGCCTTTACCTGCTTGGGTTATTCAAAGCTCTGTGTGACCCTTCCGGATTTTGGTGCCTGGGGAAAGAAGTACAAATGAGGGTGAGCTGGAAGGAACTGTCCTTGGCTGGCATCTGAATAAGACCCCTTTCTGTGTTTCCTTCAACCTCCTTTGTCCTCTATTTCTCTCTCCCCTTTCTAAGGAAACCACCTCCGTAATAACACTTCCAACCTCTGGAGTTTTCCACACATTGGCATTATCCAAAATTATTAATCCTCTCTCACTTTCTCTTTCTCCCCCATCTTTTAATAACTGCTTCTTCAGCATGTCTTCAACNGCTATATCTACCTGTCCCCACAACTTCCTTTGTATCTATCTGTCTGTCCTTCCATCTACCTAGTCCCACGCATGTACAAACACATATTTGATTGGTTCATCTCTGCCTTTACCTGCTTGGGTTATTCAAAGCTCTGTGTGACCCTTCCGGATTTTGGTGCCTGGGGAAAGAAGTACAAATGAGGGTGAGCTGGAAGGAACTGTCCTTGGCTGGCATCTGAATAAGACCCCTTTCTGGGTTTCCTTCAACCTCCTTTGTCCTCTATTTCTCTCTCCTCTTTCTAAGGAAACGACCTCCATAATAACACTTCCAACCTATGGAGTTTTCCACACATTGGCATTCTCCAAAATTATTAATACTCTCTCACTTTCTCTTTCTCCCCCATCTTTTAATAACTGCTTCTTCAGCATGTCTTCAACTGACTGTCTATGGTTATGCCACTTGCCCCTATGCCTTTACCAAACCCAGTAATAATGAGCAAAAAAACCACTTGCCCCTATGCCTTTACCAAACCCAGTAATAATGAGCGAAAAAAAAAATTCGCACTTTTAGCTAACTCTTCCAGAAGTCTTAAAGGTTAAAATTGATAGCATTTATACTTACAGAGATTATAATGCCAGTAACTTAAGGAAAAAAGTGAAGGTAAACATTGCATTCAAAATGAATGAGGAAATAAACAAATAGTTCTCTAGAGAAGGAAAACCCAGAAAAAATGGAAATGAAAGCAGAAAATTTTATAGCTAGCTTCATGGGAAAAAACAAAACAAAACATGAAAGTCCAGGTGTTTAGATTTCATTGACAGATTACAATTAGTACAGCTCATTTTGAAATTAGCACCTGTCTTCTATGAGGATTAGCATGCAAAATAAGCCACACAGGTATTTTTAGAAGGAAAGAATAATCGGTCTGTTGATCCTAAATTCATACCCCCCTTTCTAATTTTTCATTTTTGAAAATAGATTTTATTTGTAAGTGAAAAAAAA
>NW_007730288.1:13606-15723 GCF_000696425.1 Galeopterus variegatus | reverse complement strand
AGAATCAAGATATACTAACCACCAGCTCTTTAGTCCTTTATGGCACTGTAGAATTATAGGGTTGACTCTAAGTAGAGAGCATTAACTGGTTAATCAAGAAGCATTTACTATAATACAAATTATATTTAGTGACTATGCTCTGAAAAGGGAGGTAAGGATGGTGGGAAGGCAGTGACAACCTAAAATTCTAACTTAATCTTCCTCCTCTTACACATATTTATATGTCATCTAGAAAAAAGGAAATTAATATATGTGAACACATCAGAAAATACATTTTTTTCTAAAACATGTAGTGTTGCAACAGAAGTTTACAGAAAGGAGAAAATTGTAGCCCTTGGAGCAATGTAGGGGACTTGTTTTTGGAGGTGGGGCTTCAAGTAAATTGTAAAATATTTAGATAAAAGAGACAAGAGAATTCACACAGGTGAGAAATGGTATGTAAATAGTCCCAGAGGCAGATTTTTCTTTTTTTTGTTTTTTTGGGTTTTTTTGGTTTTTGCAGGGATAGGATAGTAGAGGGCAGGGCAGAATCAAGAAATCTATGATTCTCATCAACAAGAAAGAGAGACAGGCCACAGGCAAGATATTCAGTGCCTTAGAGGTCTACATCAGATGTTACAGTTTTATTTTTTTAGAAGGTGAAAATTGAGCACTAGGTATAGCAAGATAACCACAGTTTAGTTTAAAGAGAACTATTTCAGGAAAGTGGCAGGTATATACCCTGTAACTATGGTTATACAAACAAGGTTAAGAGTAACCGGTATATTTGTCAATTAACTTGATTTCTACTTCATATTTATCCAAATCACAATTATTAGTACATATAAGTAGTAATTAAAGTGTGTTTACCAAATATGAGTATCTGAATGTCCTAACAACTAGCGTTCCTTCTACAAACTGTTGGGCTTTTGACCTTCCCATACCTGCAAACTCAAATTCCTTTATGTATCGATGTTCACCATTTGAGGCTAATGCAAGTTTCTAAAGTGTTCTCTGTATTCAGCCCACTACATAAAATAGCTGCTTATCCTTGAACAATTCGCTTAGCCTTTCTAAATTTCAATTCCTCCATTTGTAAAATGGGAATGGTCATAATAGTAATGAACCTACAGCTTTGTTTGCAGAATTGAACACAGCAGTGTGCATGAAGAATTCTTAAACCGTGAATAGCACACGACTGTTACTTAAAGTTAGTTGTACTTTTTAGTAGTAGCTCAAATCAGAGCACAACCTACTAGTTAACAAGTGATTGATTGGACCAGTCAATTGATTGGACTGAATAGGAAACAGAAGCCTTTTCACAAATTTACAAGTATGATTTGGTCTTCTCTAGCTGACTCAGTTATTAAACCTTAAACTTGAATCAGATTGAGAGATGTATAAGAAGAAATCCAAGTGAAGGAGCTGTGCAAAAGAGCATTTTTTGGAGGTATAGAATGAAAGGTAAGTAGGAGATTCTACTAGTTCAAAGAATAAATGTCCTAATTATTGAAGTTTGAATCTTTATGCTACCAAATAAAGCATCAAGAAGATCATTTGAGTCCTTCCTACATAGCTGAGAAGTACAAACTATCACCACAGCAAAAAGCTGAATTATTGAATCCTTTGTACAGAATTACTTGATCCAAAAATCAAAGTTGCCAGACAAGAAATAAACTGAAATGAAATATGGATGAGTTTGCCCAAACATCCATCCATTGAAAGCTTTCAAACACACAATTGTGTGGAATTGTCTGGCAGTTCAATAGAACTCACAAGATGAAATAAAACATTTATTCATTGCATGTTATTTAAAAGGTTGATTTGTAGGCACCCAAATAGATATCAATAAAGCAGACTATACATTTAACCATTTATTTTGAAGAAAAAATGATGAAAGATAAAACCTTTTAATTATTTCTAACTCTAACAATGAAATACCTTCATAACTCAGTGACAGTTTAGTTGTCTGTTTTTTATCATAGATCAATGGTTTTGCTTTCTGATTGCTTTCGGAAGCAATGGAGGCTTCTTAATTTTTTGTTCTTCTTATACAACTTTGTATAAAGGGAAATAGATCTTAAATTGTGAAATTATAGGTCTTTAATTCAGTCGTAATTTTATAATTTACTTAATTC
>NW_007730288.1:9658-13349 GCF_000696425.1 Galeopterus variegatus | reverse complement strand
CTTTATGCTACCAAATAAAGCATCAAGAAGATCATTTGAGTCCTTCCTACATAGCTGAGAAGTACAAACTATCACCACAGCAAAAAGCTGAATTATTGAATCCTTTGTACAGAATTACTTGATCCAAAAATCAAAGTTGCCAGACAAGAAATAAACTGAAATGAAATATGGATGAGTTTGCCCAAACATCCATCCATTGAAAGCTTTCAAACACACAATTGTGTGGAATTGTCTGGCAGTTCAATAGAACTCACAAGATGAAATAAAACATTTATTCATTGCATGTTATTTAAAAGGTTGATTTGTAGGCACCCAAATAGACATCAATAAAGCAGAATATACATTTAACCATTTATTTTGAAGAAAAAATGATGAAACATAAAACCTTTTAATTATTTCTAACTCTAACAATGAAATACCTTCATAACTCAGTGACAGTTTAGTTGTCTGTTTTTTATCATAGATCAATGGCTTTGCTTTCTGATTGCTTTCGGAAGCAATGGAGGCTTCTTAATTTTTTGTTCTTCTTATACAACTTTGTATAAAGGGAAATAGATCTTAAATTGTGAAATTATAGGTCTTTAATTCAGTCATAATTTTATAATTTACTTAATTCATAACTCTATGTGTCTTGCTTCATATACCAAAGTTTTATTTTCCATTTTGTAATACTAGTATTTAAGTATCATTTTTTTTCATACTAAGAAACACAAAAAACAATATGAGGTAAACCTTACCCATTGATTTGGTCTTCTCGTGAGAATATATTATATGATATGAATATATAATTTCTTAAGGCAAAACTCCATTTTTAAGTAATTAGGGAATTTTATTCAATATGTAATTATCCTATCTTGGGGATTTTTGTTTTTTTTTTTCTCCTACACTCAAATCTCAAACCACATAACCAGACCACAAGTCAAACCATAATCCTTAGACAACTATTTCAAGGCATTTTCTTCCAATAAGCAAAGCTTTCTCCAAACGTGTTATATCCTGGACCCTTTAAAACACATCAGTAAGATGATCCCTCTGTAAGCAGACTTTCTACGTCATCCTTTCTGCCAAAAGACATTCTTCCTGACTGTCCTGTGCTGGTGTGTCCTGTTCGGTCTGTGTGTTTCACTCCACTGGGTCTCCTACTTCTGCCAATCACTTTATCTTCTGGTGAAGAGTTTTGACCCACACTGGCACCAAAACTATGCAAATGGCAGAGTGGAACCAGCCACAAATAAAACAATGAAGAATGACATGTACGATGTTAAAGAGCAAGTTTTTGTGAAGACACTAGTCAATGTTCTAGAAGTCTTACATATGTGCACATGGCATAGCATCCAGTGGGCATCTTATTCTTAGCCTCAGTCATTTTTCTGACCTGCCTAATGTCCACTGGTGTTTCAGCTGCTGACTCCTGGGCTAGAGAGCCACATTAACCTGTAAACAGTCAGCATGATGACTGTGAAGACTAAAACTCAACAGATACGGTTTTAACAGCTTTGCACCATATAGTGCCCTTATGACCAGATGCCACTTTTCTGATTTCAACTTTCTTCATAAGTGGCAACTGAAAAATATATCATCTACTCCTACTAGAATTGTTATGGAAACCGAATGTAGCAATGAACCCATATGTGAAAGCACTATGAATGTCAACTGCTGTAAAATATATATTTATAGCTCCTGGAGAAAATATATCATTTAAGATAAACATTGACAGAGTGCATCTACCGTCCATGGAACTAATTTATCTCCAAGAGTAGATTCTTCTTTTGTTTAGCAAAACATGTTACTAGACCTGTTTGTTTATGGGAATGGAGAATTCCAGCCATGTAACCCAGATGGGGAAGTCTCATTCATTTATTCATTCATTCATGTAATCATTCATTCAGTAATTGTTGAATGCTTTCTATGGGCCAGACACTGCTCAGAGTGCTGGGGTATAGCCTTGAGTGAGGCTGAAGACCTCCCTGCTTTAAGGAGTCTTCCAACCTGAAATAGGACACAGGAAGGAGAGGATGACAGGCAATAACAAAATGAAATTACTGCTGAATAAGATAATTTCAGAGAGTGATACAAGCTCTGCAAGAGAGGATAGAAAAGACAGCCATGAGGTAGGAGGGTAGCTGAGGGTGTTTTTATGACAGAGTCAGGGAAGACTTCTCTGAAGAGCTAGCATGTGAATGAGTCAGAAGGCAGCCCTTTGACGATTTTGGAGAAGAGCTCTCTGGGCAGAGTGAATGGGAAAGGGCAGGGCCCGGGGGTGGGACCAGGATTGATTTGACTGAAGCACTACAGCAGGCCTTGAGGCTGGAGAACAGTAAGCTACAGGAAAGGAGGAATTGACGAAACCACAGACAGAAGAGGGGCCAGACCCCACAGGGAGGGGAGAATCAGGGACACCCAAGTGACTGACATCTGGCTTCTATATACACACATAACATGAGAAATGCTTTTCATTAACAGGAGCTCAATAAACAGTTGTTGATTGATTATTGTTAGAACAGCTGATTGATTACAGTACATTCCCAGTAAAAGCAAATTGTTCTCCTGAGATAAATAATAAAAAGGATAGCTGTTCTCGTGGCAGAGATAATTTACCTAATATAAGCTATTTGTTTTGCTGTAGGCCAAATGGATTACTTGTAATTCATCCTCCAAGGCAGCCTGACTGACTTGCAAGGTGAAATCTAAGGCCATCCCCCTCTGCTCTTTCGTGGAATATGACCTGCGGGCTTCAAACTGTAATACAGACCTTGCATGAGCTGACACTTGCCTACTCTTGCAAACCCATCTTTTCAACAAACTTACCTTCCTGTCTCTCGAATGGCCCAGCCAAATAAAATTTTATGGATCTGTAGACACACCATGTCATCTCTGCATTTTTTCATGGTTATTACTCTACCAGGAGTGTCCTTACCCTATACCTCCAACTTACAGTATTAAGNTTCATGGTTATTACTCTACCAGGAGTGTCCTTACCCTATACCTCCAACTTACAGTATTAAGACTGAGCTAAAATCACGCTTTAAAATTTCATCTAAGAACTTGCTTGCCTGTACTAGTAGTTCACTGCACTCCCTGTGCCCTTACAGTAGCCTGCACACATTGCCACACCACTGTGTGTTTAAGAATGTACCTTCTCCTCATCAGATCCCATTCTTCAGGACACAGGTATTTGAGTATTTAAATCTTTCTATCCCTAGTACTAGGAACACATCCTGACACAGAATAGGTATTCAAGAAGTAATTGAGAGTAAAGTAAATTTCTTGATGCAGGTAGGATGCCATGCATGATATTCCAAATGAAAATGACCCTGCCCAACTTCTGGACATCATTGTTCTCACTACATTCTTTTCTTTTTATTTATGAAACAACCTATAAAGATTTATTATGAGTGGGATTGTGCTCTATTCTTGCTGGTATTCCTAATACCCAAGAAAGATAGTCGGCACCTAAAAAATGTTTGTTGAATATTTAAATATTTGAGAATTACCATTTGCTTTGGGCCATATGTGTCCCCCAAAAGTTCTTGTACGGGAATCTTGGCCCCCATTGTAACAGTTGTAAGAGGGTGAGATATCCAATTATGCATTTGAAAGGAGGGACCTTTAAGAGGGGATTGGATCATGAGGACTGTGCTTCCTGAATGGATTGATCCATTCGAGGAGTAATGGGTGTGGTTCTGATGGC
>NW_007730288.1:6900-8505 GCF_000696425.1 Galeopterus variegatus | reverse complement strand
TTCTGATACAAGCAACAGAAACAGACTAGTACACCATTAAACTTATTTTATATTATGGTTGTTTTGAACCAATCTTTATAATAAAACATTATCCAAGCAAATACATGATAAGATAATGGCAAATCATATATTCAGAAGGATTAGAATCACTGAATGTTTTAAATATTTATAATGTGGCCCTGCCTTCTTGTTATTATGACATAGCTTTGGTGAGTGAAATGAAAATCATTTAAAACTATAATTAGAAGATCCTTCTGCCAAAGAAGAAGAAAACAAGTTTACACAGTGTTGAAGATTATAAACAAATTCTATGTCTCAACCACTAAGTACTATGGCATTAGTCAGAGGAATAAAATAAAAATTATAACCTGCAGTGCATGACAGAATCTATCACTAAAGTGATGAGAACATGGCTTCTTTTTGCAGCAATGCAAATATTTTTAGCATTAAAAAGTCAAGGCAGGAATTTAAGAATATAATTTAAAATGAAGTATTTCTGGATGTATCAGCTCATTTGGTTTTATTTTATTTTAACATGATACTTTTATAACACATTAAGAATGCATCCAGCTTTCCTGGCAGCATTCTCATAATCTTTAATTAACTTCACATCAGTTTTACTTTATAGTATTTGTGATTAATAAATATGAAATAAATAATCTATATGTCAGGTGTTGTTCAGAGGTGACTTTTATCCATCAACTCATATATCAGAAATACATCAGCAAGGACACAGTATTTGTGCAAAAACTTCTGTAATATTATTTTTTTTCCTTGAGATTTCATTTGCATGAATATTTTTCTAAGAATAATGCTTTAGTGAAAGAAATACATTTGGTATTTGTGATGTTATCATTTCATGTGAGACCTAAGGACAATAATAATGGAAGACCTAAAAAATGGAAAAGAGTTAACAGTATTCATCGTGCTCTGCCTGGATCCTGAGACTGGCATGAGGCCCTGTGGTACAGTACAAAAGATGACAGGTGTAAAACCCGTCTTTAAAGAGTCAGCATTCGAAGTGGGGAAAAAATACAGATTTGGAGACGAAAATAATAGTGACAGCAACAACGATGGCTATAAATCATTGATCCCTGTATTCATTCACTTCTGTTGCTTACAACAGAGTACCTGAAACTGGGTAATTTATAAGAAAACAAAATTTATTTCTTACAGTTCAGAGGCTGGGATGTCCAAGTCCAGGGGTGCATCTGGGGAGGGGCTTATTCTTAGTGGGACTCTCTACAGGGTCCCCTGGTGACCAGGGTGTCACAAGGCGAGAATGGGCTGAGTAAGAGGGAGCTGACCTTTCCACTCGTGCTCGTTACAAAGTCATCAGAACCATGGCCAGCACTCCAAGAATGGATGAATCCATTCACTATTCCTCAGATCCAATCTAATCAGGCCCCACCTTTCACATACCTTTATTAGATTTCCCATCCTCTTAACACTCTTAACATCTTAACACTGTTACAGTGGTGGTCAACCTTCAATGAGCTTTAAGGGACATTCAATCTATAGTAATCACTTAACACCATTGGCACGATATCATTCCAGGCTTTTGAACTGACATAATTTAAGCCTCTCAATATCCATATGAAGAGG
>NW_007730288.1:5196-6226 GCF_000696425.1 Galeopterus variegatus | reverse complement strand
CTATTCCTCAGATCCAATCTAATCAGGCCCCACCTTTCACATACCTTTATTAGATTTCCCACCCTCTTAACACTCTTAAACATCTTAACACTGTTACAATGGTGGTCAACCTTCAATGAGCTTTAAGGGACATTCAATCTATAGTAATCACTTAACACCATTGGCAAGATATCATTCCAGGCTTTTGAACTGACATAATTTAAGCCTCTCAATATCCATATGAAGAGGACACCTTTTTAGTCCCGTTTCACAGAGACAGAAATGGAAGCTCAGAGAACCTGAGTAACTTGCCCAGGATTACACATTGGAAATTGGCAGAGCTACAACTTGAATGGAGACAACCAGGCTCTAATTCCTGAGTCCTTCACATCAGCACTTGAGAAATGATACACAAGTCAAAGAAACTGTACTGGAATCTCACCAATGGTAGGAATCACGTCTGTGTAGCATTCTTGCCTCTGAAAATTACAAACCATAGAGCTAAGAACATAAAAAGAACATTATTTAAAGATTAGTCCATACCAATAAATCTTATNTCAGTGGGACCTTCAAACTCCGATTTGATAGCAGTTAAGAAAAAAAAATAGCTAATGCCCCAAAGGGGTGTTTCTTTCAAAGATGCAGAAATATTTCGTGGAGGCTAAAGTCAGTTAAGGGAGCTGGATCACAAAATAGAGGATCCCAAGCCCAGGGTCCCAAGATCCCCTGAATTCTAGTTTGGTTTCATTCCTTAGTCTCTATGCAGACCGAGGCTTCTATTCCTCAAGTGTCAGTAAGCAGCCAGCAGCCCCGAAATACCCAACTCTCCATCCTGTATCAGGGAACAGAGTCGCACCATCTTACTTGTACAGGTTCCTGGACAACAGCACTTGTGTCAGGCCTCACAGCCTGGTCTTTGGCTGGGGCCGAGTCAGCAGGGCAAGGGGAATCAGACGCGGTAGGGGGTTCATGAACTGGTCCTCCACAGGGCACTTCTCAAACATTTCTGTGTATTAGAACCACCTGGGAACTTTAGCAAAGCTGATAACCA
>NW_007730288.1:2356-4149 GCF_000696425.1 Galeopterus variegatus | reverse complement strand
TACATCTGTGTAGTAGGAAAATCTCTGAGTCGAAGTCAGCATTTATCCATTTATCCAACAAATATTTATTGAGTCAATCTTACGTGTCCTGTACTATAGCGAACATTGTAAAGTGTTGGTTTCCGATAAATAAAAAGCTAAACTTTGTATGTCCAGCACATGAGATGGTGATCATTGTGCACACTGCATGCTGTGGAGCTGAAAACCATCGATTTTGTTCACTCACAGCAATGGATCCTGATATTTATCTATGTATATCAATATACGTCTCCTGAAAATATGACTAAGATTTGTCCCAGATGAATCTGTATTTATCTATTTTGGAAATGTGTATGGTTTCTGTGAAAAGACATACCAACACATCACAGAGGGATCTGCAGGTGGAAAGATCACAAAGACCCAGGTGAGAAGGTCCCTGCTACCAAGGGAAAATGAGAGAGAGCTGAGCACACGTAAAGCATTGCCTGACATTAACACAGCTACAGTACATAGTTCACTGTCCACGCATGTTGCATTTAAGCATTTTCATTTCATTGTATGCGTTTATGTCAGAAACTCTTTCAACCTTACTTAAGGATAGCTCTTATGCTCTGTCCATAAGGGTGTTTCAGGGAAAGGAGCTTATGCTGAGACCTCGTGTTGGGATTTCTGCCTGTCCCGATGGTCACAGATACGAGAGCCGTAGCACATGGAAGCAGGTAGCATGTCTCATAGTGTAAGACAGTGCCTGTCACAGCAGAGCACCGGCTCAGGAGCAGGGTTATGCCATCAGGTTTTGTGGTTTCCTGTCTGCTTAGCGCACCTGGCCCAGGGGCCTACTACTCACTAACTCAGCCTTTGAGCCCTGGCGTGGGGAGTGGTCTCCATCCAATTCCCATGAAGATGCTTGACGGGCTAGTCATGACTCTCCTCAAGAGAAAAATGCCACCAGATCCGAGTTACAGAACACAAACACTTCATTAAAGTGATTATTTCCATGGACGAGGCAGCCAACTGGGTAAAATTAGAGATGAGAACTTTATAGACAAAGTATTAGTGTAACTAAAAAAGGAAAGTGTCAGAGAGCAGAGTTTGCAAACCAACAGGTGGCAGTTTAATAAACTTTTCCCATTCAAAAATGAAACATAATAGTTATTCCTAATGTTTTTTCAAAGATATGCAAGTTATAGGAAAGGCTTCCAAATAGAATCAGATGAGAAAAACTCAGGATATACAAATGTAAATACAGCACAATTCCCATATATACTGTGTGTTTGTGGTGGGGGGGATGAAGAATGGCAGAAAATGAACAAGAATTAAGGTATGGTTATTTGGGGCACAGGGTATCAATAAAGGCTGAGGATTAGTTAAAAATGAGTAATTTTATTTTCTACTCTATGATTTTCTTTATTTCCAATTTTCGAATTTCAATATATTACTTTTGATGATGAGAAAATTACATTTTCTATATTTTCAATTTTAAACATGGAGATGGCTTTTTGAACCACAAGGAAAAAAGCGCCGTGCCGGCTGCCAAGAAACATTTGATTTTGTGAGCGAATCCCTTTGTTGCATTCCCTGCTCACTGTGCAACCTTCTGCTAATTCACTTCCTGTGCAGCCTCCTGTGCAGCCTCCAGGAGGATCCAGGCCAGTCAGAGCCTGGCCTACCCTGCAGATGGATTTTGAATTGAGAAAGAGAGAGACATCCTTCGTCAGGAGACTGAAACTCCTCCTGCCACTGAATGTCAGATAAATTTTTTTTTTCCTTTTTGTCTTTTTTACTGACCAGCAACGGGATCGCAACCCTCGGTG
>NW_007730288.1:0-893 GCF_000696425.1 Galeopterus variegatus | reverse complement strand
AGGAGATCATTCCATCTTATTGCTTAATTTCATTGTATGAATATACTACAATTAATTTGTCCTTTTTGCCACTGATGGGCATTTAGACTTTCTGGTTTTCGGCTATTATAAATAGTGCTGCTATAACCACACACAGACGTTTTGTTGGTGTACCTGAGAGTAGAACTGCTGAGTCTTATGGGATGCATGCCTTTAGCTTGAATAGATACTGCTGATCAGTTCTTTGAAGGGACTGTTTACAACCCCACAAGCAGTTACAGTTGTTTCACCTCCTCATCGACACTTAGTATTGTCTGTTTCATTTTAGCTAATCTACTGGATATAGAGATACCAAACCGGTTTTTAGTGTGCTTTTCTTTAATGATGGTGGAAGGCAGAATAAAGTCTCCTCCCAAAGATGTTTACCTCCTAATACCCAGCATATGTGAAGATGTTATGTTATGTTATATGGCAAAGGAGAACTGAGGTTACTAATCAGCTGATCCAAATAGTAATGTTATTCTAGGCTGTCTAGATAGGCTCGGTGTATTCACAAGGGTCCTAGCAGTGTAAGAGANTTCATAGGTCTAAAATTTTGTCTTAAAACTATTTTTATTTTTAAATAATTTCTTTTTCTTTTTCTCTTTTTTTTTTTTTTTTTTCAACCATGGATAAAGGAAAGCAAACATCTCTCTCTGGAACCACTGCCCAGAACAGCCACCATCTTTGCCCCATCCTATTTGCCAGCAGAAGTAACCACTACCATAGATTTGTTTTGCCTGTCTCTGAACTTTATGCAAATGGAATCGTCTACTCTGTTCTACTGAGTCCGTCTTCTTGTCATGTGTGTAGAAGGAGATCATTCCATCTTATTGCTTAATTTCATTGTATGAATATACTACAATTAATTTGTC
>NW_007730287.1:185877-200277 GCF_000696425.1 Galeopterus variegatus | reverse complement strand
TACTTGGTGCAGTTGGGGTGAAGTTCTCTTCAGATGAGATGGGATGGTATAAATATTGAAAGTTTCCAAACCAGCTAGCAAGATTGGGGTTGCAGAAAAAAATAAATAAATAAATCTTGATTAAAAAATCCAAATATTAAGAACAAAAAAATCCAAAAGAACAACAAAACTGAAAGAAATAAAATATTAATTAATGAACTCAGGAGGGAAAGAAAAAGATAGAAAATCATAAAAGAAATAAAAACTAAATTACATGGGGCCCAAGAATAAAGAGCTACAAACAAAAAATAACTAAGGATCTTAGAAGAAAAGAAGGAAAACAAGCAAGAGAATGACAGTGAGAAGAAGAATAAAGTAAGAAAGCACCAAGAGGAAGTGGTTGAAAAGAAGATCCTAAATAAGATTAAAAAAAGAACCTATTTAATATGTAAACTAGAATTGGGGAAAACCTTCAGGAAATTAAAGATATGACTTTACATATTGAAAAGGCCCCCATAGTACCTGAGAAAACTGACACACAGTTATTAACTCTGGGCTATATTCTAGTAAATCTCTCAGATTTTAAAGATAAAGAAAGAAGTCATCAGGGCTTTCATACAAAAAGAAAACCAAATAATTTACAAGAAACAAAAAATTAGACAGGTATCATCCTTCTCAAAAGCAACATACAAATCAAGGTAAGAATAAATCAGCATTAAAATATAAGTTAAGATAAGGATAGATAAGCATTGAAGAAGAAGAAAAGGAGGTGGAGGAGGAGGAAAGGAAGGAATGAAACTCAAGGAAAGAGTGTGAACTGAGGATTTCCTAAACATTAAAGCTGTCCCTCAAGGCTATGGACAAACATTTTTAAGCATGCAAGAAGTCAGGAAATATCATTCCAAAGAGTCATCTGGGGAAATATATTACATGCATATACTATGAAGTTAATTTATATCTTAATGAAATCTTACTATAAATATCAACTTTTTTTCGTAGCTATTTAAGATGATATTAAAATTCATACAAAATATAAACCTGTAAGAATATCTAGGAAAACAGTCAGCAATAAAAGCTATGAGACAGAAGCAGTCACACCATACATTAAAGCATGCTATAAAGCCTCTATCACCAGAACTGCATAATTATATGATCTGACTTTGAGTTCACTGATCACCTTTTCTTTGCCATTTCTAGTCTAGTCTGTCATTAAGAAAATCAAGTAAGTTTCTTTTCCCAACTTAGTTGTAGTTTTTAATTCTACAATTTCCAATCTGACTTTTTAAATAGTTTTCATTTCTCAGCTGAGATTCCCTATCTGTTTATTCATTAATACCTTAGTTTTATATATTTGTGTATGTAATAACTGCTTTAAAGCCATTATCTGTGAAATCCAGTTTGTAAACTATCTTAAAGTTACTTTCTGTTGATTTTTTTTAAACCAGAATTTACATTTTTCTGCTTACTCAGATGTCTACTAAATTTTGATTGTATGTTTAACCTTTTAGATAATATACTGGATGAATCCTCCAGAGTGTTGTCTTATTGTTTATTTGTTTTTCAGTTGACATCTTGAACAGAGATCCAACTGAGAGGATCTGTAGAAAGCCCAGTATTTTTTCAAGTTCCTCTCTGATGGAGTTTGGATGTATTGTCTTCCCAGAACTCATATGGAAATCTGATCCCCAATGTGGCAGTGTTGGGAGCTGTTCGAGTCATGGGGGTGGATCCCTCATGAATGGATTAATGCTCTCCCTGGGAGGTGGGGGTAGTGAGTGAGTTCTTGCTGTTAGTTCCAGCAAGAGCTGGTTGTTTAAAAGACACCAGCACCTTCTCTCTCTCTCTCTCTCTCTCTTGCCTCCTCTCCCCATGTGATCTGCTTGTACCCGCCAGTGCCTGCTGCTTTCCACCATGAGTAGAGGCAGCCTGAGGCCTGTGCCAGATGTAGCTGTCCTGGAATCGTAAGCCAAATAAACCCGTTTCATATAAATTACCCAGTCTCAGGTATTCAGGTATAGCAACACAAAACAGATTAATACACTCTCTCTGTGGAATTTTCTTCCAAATTCTGTCTCCCTTGATGGTTTTGTTGAGGCTTGGATTTTTTGCATGGCTAGTCCAGTGTACATATCACCATAGATATCGTTCTTATTCCTAATTAAGAGCCTTTCTTGGTACTCAAATCGTTTCTCCTTTCTGGCTAGAGCTGGAACTCTAATGTCTCTCAGTACTACTTAACTTCTGTTACCTGTGTTCCTCCCGTAGCAGCAGTTCTGTGGTAATCCCATGTCAGCAGCCCCATGCTCTGATCTATGCTTGATCTCTAGCTTCCTACAGAGATCCAGAATAATCATAGGGCTAGTCTCATGAATTTCTCTTTTCTCAGGAATTGCAGTCTGTACTGCCTTCTGTCCAATGTCTGAAAACAGTTACCTCATACATTTTTCCCCCAATTTTATGGTTGTTTACCACACCAGGGTGAGTTTAGTTCCAGTTATTTTAACATTGTCAGAAGTAGAAGTTCCTTGCATGGTTCTTAATTATTTTATTTATTGGTATTTCTTAGGACTTATTCCATAAGTGAAATAGTTACGTCAATTATAAATGTTTTTTTTTTTTTTATGCTGGAAAATTCTTGCATTTTTAGGATTAAATCAGGATTAGGCAAGTTTCATCCCCCTTTTTATATGCGATTGTTTTAAATTTGTTACTATTTTACTTGGCATTTTTGTTATAGTCACAAGTGAGATTAATGTCTAGATTAATGTTCTGTGATACTTTTTGTTTGGGCAAATGATATCTTCAGGAATAAACTGGAAACTTTCTTTTTTATTTTTACATTTTAAAGCCATTCATATAGCAGAGTAATTACCTCTTCTTTGAATATTTGATAGACTTTTTCCATATCATTTTAGACCTGCTCTTATTTTTAGTCCGTATTTCCAATTCTTTGCTATTATAAATACTATCATCATAATAATGATTTTGTCCTTTCATATGTATATACTACAGTATTTTTCACATATATAATTGCATTTAGAATTGCCATTTTTAAAAATGTGAATATATTACCAAAGTTCTTTCCAAAGCAGTTGTGCTATTTTACATTGCTACCATTAGAATATGACTTAACTCTTTATTTATATGCTCACTCATATTTGTTATAGTCAGTCTTTTAATTTAGATAAATTAGATAGATTTTCCTGAAGTAGTAAAATTGAGGCTTTTTTTATATTTTCGTTTTCCATCCTTTATTTCAAACTTTTACATAACTTTCTATTTGGGGTTTAGAATATTTCTCAGTAGAATTTTTCTTTATAAAATCTGGATACCAATTGAATGTCAAAACTTTTTCATTGTAAATATATTTTACCAGTTTGTGGCTAGTTTTAAGTTTGTGTATTTTATTGAGAAATTTTTAATTTTTATTTTAATGAAGTCACTTCTTTATTTTAACATTTACGTTTTGTGAGGTACAGTGTGTTGTTTCAATACATGCATACACTGCACCATGATTCACTTAAGGTAGAAGTGAATACTTTTGGCCTCTGGTAACCATTATTCTAGTCTTTTCTTCTATGAGAACCACTTTAAAAAAATTTTTTTTTATTTTCCACATATGAGATCTTGGTGTATTTATCTTTCTGTGACTGACTTACTTCACTTATCATGAAAGTTTCCAGTTCCTTCCATGTTGCCGCAAATGATAGGATATCATTTCTTTTTACAGCTGAATAGTATTCCATTGTATAGATATTCCACAGTTTTTTTTAAAAATCCACTCATCCACTGATGGGAATTTGGGTTGATTCTATCTTTTGGTTATTGTGAATAATGTTGTGCTGAACATGGGAGTGCAGGTGTCTTTTCGATATATTGATTTCATTTCCTTTGGGTATATACTCAGTAGTGGGACAGCTGGGTTGTAAGGCAAATCTATTTTTAGTTATCTGACAAATCTACATACTGTTTTTCATGGTGGTTGTACCAATTTACATTCCTGCCAACAATGTAGGAGGGTTACCTCTTTCTGTCTTGTTAACAATAGCCATTCTAATAGGGGTGAGATGATATCTCATTGTGTTTTTAAGTTGCATTTCCCTGATGATTAGTGATTTTTTCCAACTCCTTCCCTTAAAGCTACAACTTCCAGAGAAATGTGGTGTGACTCTCAATTTACCTGATATATCAATTTTACCTTAAGTTTTCAAACTGAAAAGCAAAGATCACTGGATTGTTGTATTACGTGTAGACAATTAGGGTAAATAGGTTAGTGTGGGGAGGGGAGGACAGGCAAGAGTGGAATCATGGAGAGAAGTCAGGAACAATTGCAATAATTTAGGAAAAACATGATGGTGACTTTGATCAGTATAATGGCAGTGGGGATGGTACCAGGTCATCAGGGTCTCAATATATATCGACAACGAGTTTATGTTATTTGATGATAAACTGGACATTAGATTGGAAAGAGAGTAAAGTGTGCAAAGTAACTATGAGGCTTATTGTCAGAAAAAATGCAAGTGATGTTGCTATTATTCCAGGTGGGGAAAATGGTGAAAAGATTAGATTTGGGGGTACCTAAATGCAATGAGCTTATTGTGGGATAATTAAAATTGATATCCCTGTTAGATATAAATGTGATTATTGGGTAGAAAATTATGTATACAAATATGAAGTTCAATGAAGAATTCCAGGCTGTAGATATAAATAGGAGTGTCACTGGCATTACATGAAAGTTGAATTCAAAACATGGTAACCTAGAGAGTGAATGTAGATAAAGGGAAAAAAACCCATATCCATATGTATTACTATCTGGTAAAGCGTTCCTCCACCACAACCGCTTTCCTGTTCGGACGAAGTTATATAGTTTCTGCCCTTTTTTCTTCATTAAAAAAAAAATCTTATTTTGTTATGTTTATTGGAATAAATTTAAATTCATAATTTAACTTAGGGACAACTTATTTTTTAAGATATATCTTTCTAAGAACATAGTGTGCCTTTGCATTTGTTCTTTCTGTCTTTGGAATCATCCTAGCAGTTTTAAGTATTTTCTATACAGATCTTGAATATTTTAATTAGGTTCTGTAGTAAATTGAATTATGTCCCCCCAAAACTCACTGAAGCTTGAATTGTGTTCCTAAGTTTTATGCACTAGAAACTTGACTCCCACTATGACTGTTAAGAAGGTGGGAAATCCTATTATGGTAGTTGAAAGGTGGAGCCTTGAAGAGGTGATTAGATTGTAGTGAATGGATTAAAAATGGTGGTCATGGGCACGGTTCTGAGGGCTTTAAAGGAGAGGTCTATCTTGCTCTCTATCTGCTTCTACCTTCTTGCAATGAGACCCCTGGGTCACTGTTGCTGCCACCACCAGATAGCTTTGGAATTCCCAGCCTTGGAAACTGTGAGAAATAAATTTTGTTTTTCTTTATAAATCACCCGGTCCCAGGTATTCAGTTATAGCAACACAAAATGGACTAATACAGGTTCCTTCATAGGTATTGTTTTTCATATTTAAAACTGGAGTCTTTTATTTCATTTTATATTTGAACTGGTTATTGTTTGTTCATAAGGAAGATATTGACTTCTATTAATTTTATATCCAGAAATTTTAAGTTTCTTATTGGTTATAATAGTTTTCCACTTTTATCCTTGGAATTTCCAGATAAATTACCATTTTCAATGTTCAATGTTAACAATTATTTTCCTTTGTTTAGTTGTATTGGCTAATTGTTCCAGAAGAGGAAAAAGGAGAATTATCTTGTTTCTGAGTTTAATTTTAATAGGAGTATTTCTAGTGTTTCTTCATTAAGCATGAGGCTGACTTTTAGAATGATGATATATAAAGGAAGTACTCATCTATCTCTATTTAAAAATAGGTGTTGAAATTATATCAGATGCATTTTTAACATTTATGACACCAGTAACTCAAAACTCATTTGAGCATTTAATCTGTGCCATGTTTTGTTTGAAATGCTGGGGATATAGCAATGATTGAAAGAGTCCAAGTTCCTGCTCTTATGTATGTAGCATTTCAGTAGAGGAGACAGATAATGAGCAAGCAATAAAAAGATCGATAACGGGGCTAGGTAACAATTGCCGTTAGGCAGAAAAATAAACAGGATATGGGGTTACAAAAAGATGCTAAGTGCTCCTTTAGAGCTAGAGGTCCATTAAGGTCTTTCTGCACAGGGGACACAAGAACAGACATCTGAATAATCTGAGGACAGGCTTGAATCTTTAAAAATGTATGGAGGGTGTTCTAAGCAATGGGCACAGCAAGTGCTTAAGTACCAATATAATTCTCTTTACAGATTTCCTAATCTTGAACCATTCTTCCATTGCTGGATTAAACTCCACAAAATCATAGTGTGTACATTTTTGTTTTTCTTAAAACTCTTTCTTCTTACTCTTTCCCAGTGTCATTGCATTGGTGCAGACATTCTTTCTCTAGACTCTTCTGGTTGGTTTTTATATAGACTTCTCTACAGACTGCTTTAATAGTCTCTTATCAGTCCTTTTATTTTCTATTCTTTATTTTTCATCTTTCATAAAATTAGGATTTTCTATCTAAAACACAAATTATTTTTGCATATCTACTTACACATCTTTCTACAGCTTCCCATTGCCTCAAAAATAATCCAAATGCACCAGTCAAGGCATTTAGAGTTCTAATGTATCTTTTTTGATACATCTTCCGCCCCTTCCTCTTTGCAATATCCCCTCACACTCACAATATAGTCCAGATACCTTGCATTTCTGTGATGTAACATGTATTGAGCTCCATAGATGCTGTGCTAATTCTTGAAATAAAATAATTAATGAGGCATAGACCTTTCTCACAGTATAGAGACACAGATAATATAGTGGGTAATTTCTTTATGACAGTTAAGTTTGTGTATAGAATTATACACTACATACTTTAGTGAATTCTATATTATCAAAACATAAATTATGTACAAAGTAGGCTTAATGTTTTATAAATTTATTTTTTTGAACATGACTAAATCATCTGTGTATGCATGCTAATGCTTAAGTAGTTAAAAAAATTTCTGGAAGCAGAAAGTTACTTTATTTTTAAAGCAAATGTAAATTTAATGCCATTTTATTTAAAACAGCTTTTAAAAATGAGAAACATGTATTGGGTTTTAAAACAAATGAAATAGTAAGTTTTAGAAAATTTATTTGCATACCTATATTTTCTATAGTTTAGACACTAGTTATCTTTAATTTAAGATGAAAAAAAAATTTTTTTTCGTTAAATTTTTATTTTGTCAATATACAATGTATATGATTATTATGGCCCATCACCGACACCTCCCTCCCTCCTCCCTCTCTCCCCTCCCCCCCAAGAATGTCCTTTCCGTTTGCTTGTTGTAACAACTTCATAAAAGTATAGTTGTTATATCTTCTTCCCCCCCGCCCCGGTTTTTTTTGTGTGTGTGTATGTGGGTGAATTAATTTGTTTGTTTTTTAGCTCCCACCAATGAGTGAGAACATGTGGAATTTCTTTTTCTCTGCCTGACTCGTTTCACTCAATATTATTCTCTCAAGGTCCATCCATGTTGTTGCAAATGGCAGTATTTCATTCGTTTTTATAGCTGAGTAGTATTCCATTGTGTAGTTAGTGAGCTCTATGCTTGTGTGCGTGCGCATGATCCCATCAACTTAAAGGGTACCTCTGGGAAATTAAATGAAAAGCAAGTAAAAATTATTAAGTTACCAAGAGAATGAGACAACTTAGTCACCCCACTTAACTGTAGCAGAGGTGACCTTTAGTTATTTCATATTAATTTAGGTTCAGCTATCTTGAAGTTTCTTTCCAAGGGTTATATCTAGAACTATAGGAGTACCTGGATTACCCAATAAAGGCCCATAGTCCCTGAACTGTCAGTGTAAGATTGTGTGTTTCTATGCATTTATTGTTTTTTAAAATCAGAGTCTCAAAGAAGTAGGCAGCTCTAAAACATTAAGAAGAACTTGAAAACATTTAGCACCCCTTTCTTTTTTTCTTTCTAATCTAAACAGTATCAGGATTGTGACTCTCAGATTGAAAGGCTGGCTGTGATGGTGAACTGAATATTCATTCATGAAGAGTAGTTTCTTAGAAGAGCCTTATACTGTTTTTACAGTATTTTCCAGTTCATGAGCCTGACTCTTGTTTTCTGGAGGTGTAATCTATTTCATTTTTCTTGATTCTGCTTTAAAAAGCAATGCCTGCCTTGCAGTGTGGGTTTCAGCCAAGGATTCCATCACTTGGGGTTTGGGCCTTAATCCTGTGCCTGCATTCCTTGGTTCTAATTTAAATTGTTTAATTCCCCATCATCTTTTTTGATCTCAGTGACATCACAGGACCACCCACATGTCTCAATTTTAATTAACTATCTTGTTTTTTTCCCCTTAATCCTGCTTTGCTGCTATACCCTGATAATGTGGCTCTCACAGATGATAGATCTTATCTTCTATTTACAGCTATATAATTTTTTTATATATAGTCTTCATAGAATTATTACACCAATTTATAGACAAACTCTGTTTCATTCATCATACTCTTATTATACACTAAGTAATACCAAATGTTAGGGAAACAAATATGAATAAGTCTCAGGGGCTTTCCTTCCAGAATTCATTTTTTATTCAAGGAAATAGATATGAAACTGACAATCACAATCTAATGTATCATGAGTGTGTTTATATGATTACTAAGTAGTGCCTGGGAGTACATAGTTGGAAGTAGGTCACTTTACCTGGATAGAGGGGGGAGGGAATAAGATTTTGCAAAGAAGATGACAGAGAGTTGAATATTGAAAGATGTCTAAGAAGGTGTGTAGGATTAGAGGGTTCTAATACCTCTTAAATGAGAAATTCTATCCCTTATCTCAGATCTCAATTGCCCATGTTAATGGTTTTCCAACAGACATTAGTACTATCACTATTGGGAGCAACTGTCAGCATTGTAACCTTATAAACACATTGTTTTTTCCTTCATGTTAATTTGCAGTTTGGGATCAGATGAGCCCTAGTTTGGCTACTGACTAACTCTACGAATGTGCACAAAAGGAAAGGGAAATTAACTTCTGTAGGTCTCAGCTTCTTCAGTAAAAATCAAGATGTGGACTCCACTATTGCTCAAGTGACTTTTCATCCCAGATTTATGATTTAAGAGGGAAAAATCAAAGATAAGTTAAAAATATTATTTCATAGGTAAAATTTATGCATTGATAAATTTTATCATTCAAGGGTAAAATTGTATTAAACATCAAAATTTCCTAAATTCATAAACACAGCTCATGCCATATTTTCTATTTCTTTGGAAAGATTACGATAGGATAAAATAGTGAACATCTTCCAATTTAAAAAAGAAATCTACACGCATTATTAAAAAATGATATTTATATTTACTCTGTTATTGTTCTTAAATTATAATGAAATCAAAATTTTAATAATTTTAAACACATTTGATGTTCCCAAGATTGTAGTTAATTTGTTGCCAAAGAAAAAAATGACACTTTCCTTATACTGCACCTTAAAAAAACTTGATTGTAAATCATGTTTGTTTTAAAGATATTCATGAGAGAAGATTGAGGTATAGATAAAATCTGAAGTATATCTCTCCCAGAAAGTTTTGGGTTCTTTGTTATGTGAGGTCATCCACAATAAAAAGCAAAAGTGAAATGATCTGATTAGAAATTATCATACAACTCAAAAGCAAATCTATATTTGGAAATTCTAGTGATGTTTTGAAAACAATTGAGATGACTCATGTAATGAATGAGATAATGTGGCTTCCTTAGGATTCTAAGCATGTGAGTACCTTCTTCACCTCAGTCTCCCCAAAGCACCATCCTTGTGCTCTTTTGCGTTCTCATTTCCATGGAATGAATAGGGACTTGGGCATTTTTATACCTTATCCTTTAAGTGTCACATTCCTGCATGTCTTCAATTTTCACTAGCACTGTCTGGGTTCTGTATCTATCACTCTGGATTTAAATTCATAGTTCTAGAAAGCTTTCTTTCTGAACAGACTGAGATATAGACTGTATCAGGAGATCATGACTTTACATCTGGTTTCACACGACCTTAGGTAACTCATTTAATTTCACCAGGACTCAATTCCCTTATGTTATTTAGAATTCCTTATTTATGACTCCTTCAATAATCTAAATTATTATTAATTTTTATTTAACAAACATGCATTATGTGCCTACTAAGTACCAGGTGCTGTACAGGGCACTGATGTAGTTCCTGACATGAAATAGCAAAGATAGCAATTCAAGCTGTGTGGTTCAGCCATATTCCATTCCTCTCTCACCTTATTCCGAGAAGGGAGATGGCAAGAGTCAGATCATAAAAGACATGCCAAGAGGACACTGTGCGTTGCTCCTTTCTGTATGTATAAAATAGGACAATCACTTATTTGTGACATTATTAATTTACATAAACAAAATATTATTACCTGAGCCAAACCAGAGAGCATTCTAAAACACAGCAAAATTTAAATCATTTAAGTTAACATACCTGTTGTTCAGCTTTAATTACAAAGCAGTTCTCTGTTGTTTTTTTCCCTCCTTCTTAGACTTTTTAAAAATATATCAACCGATTTTTCAAATGTCTTGGTCTTAGAATAGCCCATTTTCCTAGCCACTTTCCCAATAAATTTTAAACTCATGTTTATTTAAAAAGTAACGTAATCCATGTGTTTCTGATTTATTTCACTTAATCTATCCAAATATTATTGTCTATAAATGTACTAATGGAGAAGGAAACTTTTTATTGAGTGCTAGAAATGCTTTAAAGTGACAACAATTTTCCAAGAAGTAAAATAATATTTAAAAGTTTGATATTCTTGGTTTTCTATGCAATACATTTTACTAAATTTGTTCGATCACTTAGTTTGAGAATCCTCACAAAAATAAGAACCACAAACTTAATTAAATCATGATCTTACATTCCCTTTCCTTTCCAAATTATATGGACCTAATTTCTAGATATCTATAATCTGATTTAACAACTTTCTTTAGATTCATATCTGTGTGTTTCAGACAGTAAAAAAGAAAATTAATGCATTACTAAAAAGAGATTCACTTGGGTTGAAAATAACCGGGTAGTGAAATATGAGAAAAAAGGAAATGCTATTATATCCATATGTCAGAGGGTATCGTTCAATTAACATAAAAATAACAAGAAGAAAGCTATCTGCTTTCTCAAAATAAGTGTGAACTTTCTCATACACTTTATTTATCCACTGAATATGAATGACTTTGGCCTTTTTCTTGTTTTTTTCTCTGAAGTGACCTTTCCTCCAGGTATGTACATAGGTTTGAACCATAACAAAACACCCATAAGGACAACAAAACCTCCTTCATTAGGAGCAGGCTAACAGGATGAAAGAACATGAAGAGACAGACCTATGTCCAAACCCGAGCTCCACCATTTACAAACTGCTTGACTTTAGAAAAGTTATTTAATCTTCTAAGACCTTTTTTTAATTTTAATTTTATTTTATTTTGTCAATATACAATGTGGTTGATTATTGTGTCCCATCACCGAAACCTTCCTCCCTCCTCCCTCTCCCCCCTTCCTCCCAACAACCTCGTATCCGTTCGCTTGTCTATCAACTTCAAGCAATTGTAATTGTTGTGTCTTCTTCCCTCACCCCCCAGTTTGTTTGTGTATTTATTTACTTATTTTTAGCTCCCACAAATAAGTGAGAACATGCGATACTTCTCTTTCTGTGCCTGACTTGTTTCACTTAATATAATTCTCTCTAGGTCCGTCCACATTGTTGCAAATGGCAGTATTTCATTCTTTTTTATAGCTGAGTAGTATTCCATTGTGTAGATATACCACAGTTTCCGTATCCACTCATCTGATGATGGACATTTGGGCTGGTTCCAACTCTTAGCTATTGTAAAGAGTGCTGCAGTGAACACTGGAGAACAGGTATACCTTCGAGACTTGATGATTTCCATTCCTCTGGGTATATTCCCAGCAGTGGGACAGCTGGGTCATATGGTAGACCTATCTGCAATTGTTTGAGGAACCGCCATACCATTTTCCATAGAGGCTGTACCATTTTGCAGACCCACTAACAATGTATGAGAATTCCTTTTCTAAGCAATCTTGCCAGCATTTATCACTCACAGTCTTTTGGATATTAGCCATCCTAACTGGGGTGAGATGGTATCTCAGTGTGGTTTTGATTTGCATTTCCTGAATGCTGAGTGATGTTGAGCATTTTTTCATGTGTCTGTTAGTCATTTGTATATCTTCCTTTGAGAAAGACCTATGTAGCTCTTTTGCCCATTTTTTAATTGGGTTACTTGTTTTTTGTTGTAAAGTTGTTTCAGTTCCTTGTATGTTCTGGATATTAATCCTTTGTCAGATGTATATTTTGAAAATATTTTCTCCCATTCTGTTGGTTGTCTTTTGACTCTGTTAATTGCTTCTTTTGCTGTGGAGAACCTTTTTAGTTTGATATAATCCCATTTGTTTATTTTTCCTTTGGTTGCCTGTGCTTTTGGGGTCATATTCATGAAATCTATGCCCAGTCCTACTTCCTGAAGTGTTTCCCCTATGTTTTCTTAAAGAAGTTTTACTGTTTCAGGGTGTATATTTAATTCCTTAATCCACTTTGAGTTGATTTTAGTAAACAGTGAGAGGTATGGGTCTAGTTTCATTCTCCTGCATGTGGATATCCAGTTATCCCAGCATCATTTGCTTAAGAGGCAGTCTCTTCCCCAGTGTATAGGCTTGGTGCCTTTGTCAAAGATCAGATGGCTGTAGGTGTGTGGGTTGATTTCTGGATTCTCTATTCTATTCCATTGATCAGTGTGTCTGTTTTTATGCCAGTATCTTGCTGTTTTGGTTATTATAGCTTTGTAGTATAGTTTAAAGTCAGGTAGTGTTATGCCTCCAGCCTCTTTTTTTCCCCTCACAATTGCTTTGGCTATGTGTGGCCTTTTGTTATTCCATATAAATGTCTGGATAGCTTTTTCCATTTCTGAGTAATATGCCATTGAAATTTTGATGGGGATTGCATTGACTTTGTATATCACTTTGGGTAGTATGGCCATTTTCACAATGTTGATTCTTCCAATCCAAGAGCATGGGATATCTTTCCATCTTCTTGTGTCCTCTTTAATTTCTCTCAGCAGCGGTTTGTAGTTCTCATCATAGAGATTTTTCACATCTTTGGTTAACTGTATTCCTAAGTAAGTATTTTATTTTTTTGGTGGCTATTGTAAATGGGCAAGCTTTCTTGATTTCTCTTTCTGCATGTTCATTATTGGAGAATAGAAATGCTACTGATTTTTGGGTGCTGATTTTGTATCCTGCTACTTTGCTGAAATCATTTATCAACTGCAAGAGTTTTGTTTTGTTTTGTTTTTTGTAGAGGCTTTAGGCTGTTCAATATATAGGATCATGTCATCTGCAAACAGCGACAGTTTGACTTCTTTTTTTCCAATCTGGATGCCCCATATCAATAAAATCAAACACAAAGACCATATGATCATCTCTATAGATGCTGAAAAAGCATTTGATAAAATTCAACACTCATTCATGATAAAGCCTCTCTACAAGTTAGGTAGAGATGGAAAGCATCTCAACATAATTAAAGCCATATATGATAAACCCACTGCCAATATCATCCTGAATGGGGAAAAGCTGCAAGCATTTCCTTTAAGAACAGGAACTAGACAAGGATGCCCACTCTCGCCACGCCTGTGCAACATAGTCTTGGAAGTATGGAAGTACTTCCCAGAGCAATCAGAGAAGAGAAGGAAATAAAACGCATCCTAAGACTAAGACCTCTTTGTTTTTTTTTTTCTTTTCTTTTCTTTTTTTCTTTTTGTAAATAGAGATGGCTGAATTATTGTAAAAGTTGAGAAAATTATCTAAAATATTATATTCCCCCCAATGCCTTTTAAAAAATTGATCTTATTCAGTTCTAGATATTGATACGCTACCAGACAATAGTTGATTCCTTTATACTGTGTGTATGTAATCAATTCCATTTAGTATAGAAAACAGTAAAGTTTCTGCTGTACTTCTATCAGTTTGTATACTCTTTCTCACAGCCAGATCCTCACATACATTCTTTTTAATATTTCTCAAGTTTTTCATTGCAACTAAGGCAGAATTTCTTAAGTTAAAAGATTGACATTTTTGAGAGTATTTGCCATTATGGATTAGCTTTCTCACAAACTAATTGATGGTTATATTCTTCCAAAGTCTCCAATTTTGATCAAAATGAACTTATCTCTGGTTTATAGATTTAAAATAGCCATTGAGAATTTGGATGTTGGCAAAACTAAAAAACAAACAAACAAACAAAAAAAACCCAGCAGTCATGTGATTCCTGATGAGAAGAAAATAAAAGTCCTCCAGACAAAATGTGAATAATCAAAATGCAAAAGA
>NW_007730287.1:160661-184892 GCF_000696425.1 Galeopterus variegatus | reverse complement strand
GAATTTGGATGTTGGCAAAAATAAAAAAAAAAAAAAAAAAAAAAAAAAAAAACCAGCAGTCATGTGATTCCTGATGAGAAGAAAATAAAAGTCCTCCAGACAAAATGTGAATAACAAAAAAAACCCAGCAGTCATGTGATTCCTGATGAGAAGAAAATAAAAGTCCTCCAGACAAAATGTGAATAATCAAAAGTCAAAAGAATAAAAAGGTGACAAAAAACATGTGCCAGCTGTCTTTTTTAAGGGAGATTCTTGGAAGTTGCTACGAAATCTTTCACTCACATCTCAATGTCCAGAACACAATTATTTGACCATACCAAAATCTTGTGAACACTTGGAAATGTAAACTGACTGTCCACTTATTATTCTATTTATTAAACATGGAAGAAGTGCAGAACAGATATTGTGGAATAATGTGTCCTCTTGCCACATGACCCAAGTTTGATTCTTTTAAAACTTCTCTTTCTGAAATATTTCCTACTTGCTTAAGTACAAGGCAATGCAGGAAAATTACCCTGTTGTCTTAAGAACTGAAGAATTCACTGTATGCTACATCTCTATTGAAAACAAATATAGAAGACAGATATTTATTTTTTAAAAAAGGTGAAAATATGTTCTTTTAAAATTAACCGTGAATATTATTGTTACTCTTTTGTAAAAGAACAAAACCACGAACAGTTTTTCTTTGAAATTTGCTATCATCTTTCTAGCTGTGCTAATTGTTCTTGCTACATTTTCTCACTCGTTTTCAATTTTATCCACTTTTTCTTCAATATTGTAATATTTAAAAATATTTATCACTAAAATCTGCATTTATCTTCCAATAAAATAGCATAATAAAATGTATTCAGTTTTGTTATGTTTTTGCCTGCTCACATT
The DNA here is from genome assembly GCF_000696425.1 of Galeopterus variegatus. Lineage (NCBI taxonomy): Eukaryota > Metazoa > Chordata > Mammalia > Dermoptera > Cynocephalidae > Galeopterus > Galeopterus variegatus. The sequence goes on along the minus strand of NW_007730287.1, from coordinate 184,013 downwards.
GTAAAATCAATAAAACATTATCTGCTTATCATATATCTGTTTATCTAGAAAAAAATATCTTGATTTACTTGCTATGGAGAGTACGGGAGAAGTAAACAGTATAATACATGTTCACGATCCGAGGAGTTGAGACTTACCTCCACAGATACGTAATGAGCACTGTATGAGCCTGAATATGCCATGCTAAATTTGGGGGTAAAGATTAAAATTCTTACAGTCATTCTTGAGTAATGAAATTCAAAAGGAATACAGAAAGGCTCCTAAAAGCAGGATTTCAAGTGCTTTTTGAAGGAAGACTAAATAGTCAAAGAGAGTAGGAAATAAGGTACTTCGCAGAATGTCTCTCGGGTGAAATTTGTCAGAATTTTTTTTCATGCTTAGAATTATATGATTTTGGGAGAAACAGCACAGAAGTAAAGCACCATTCTCATCACATCACTTCAAAGGTACATCACCATGAAAGCTAACTGGGATCACCTGGCTGAGATCGTGTTCATCAGGTTTCTCCACTGTCAAGTTACTGTTTTTTTTGTTTTTTTGTTTTTTGTTTTTTTCCTATTTTCCCTGCTCTGCTTCTGGGAAGAAAGTCATTTTCTACAGCCCATACTCACAGAATAGGGAGTGGTGTTCCATTTTCTTGAAAGTGGAGTATCTATATAAATTATTTGAAATTCTTTTGCATATAAGATTCTTCTATCCTCAATTTATTCAATTATTCATTGATAGGAAACAGCTATATTTGTTTTATTATTTGGGTTATAATGCAATATTACTTTATTTTTATCCCTTATACTGTTCTAGTTTTGGCAATATGGAACTCTTTCTGTTGGTTCCTGTGTTCATTTGACATAGCCCCATCATCTTGGGTTTTGTTTTTGTTGTTACTGTTTTGAACACTTTCTTACTTTCTGGCACTACAAGACACTCTGGGATCACCTTGTATATTCCCTGCCCTAGACCTAGAATCAGTCCTTCTACAAGGAATCCTGGCCCCTTTGACTGGAGAATGGTATCAGAAACTAAGGTCCGGGTGCTAGATATGTGTTATGGGCTGAATTATGTCCCCCTCCCGGATTCATGTATTGAAGTCTTTTCATTTTTATTTACTATATTTTGAGGTGTGTGTTTCTCTCACATTTCCTCTTTCTAAACACACACACGCCCCAGTACCATCACAAATAACATTTACCTATATCCAAAACCAGATTTTGGCACTAAGAAAAACTATTTGGCCCAATATGTTATATGGGTCATGAACACATTGCCATGCTGCTATGTTTCCTAAATTCTTGGTAGATGACAACTGCTTAGGAGGGAGAAAAATTGGGGCCCCAATTGTTGTGTACAAATGTGACAAAGATTTTTCCCTTTAAAATGGGTATGTGGTAGGGGGTGGAGGTACATTGAGCACAAGAAGTTTGAGTGAGAGAGTGGGAGGTCAACGGGCAACATTTCATCTTTAAAATCCTCATTTCTCTTCCAAATAAGATCCGCTATAGAACCGCAGCACAGTGGTGGATGTGGCAGAGCTCACAAGGCTGCATCTGCTCTACACCAGAGACCAAAGTGTCATTACTTGAAGAACTGTTTGCTATTGCAGAACAAATAGTCAGGCATGTAAACTAGGAAGCTGTTCTGACCTTCTACTCTCTGTTCCCCAGGGAGGCCTTTTTTTTAAAAAAGGGAAACCATTGAATTTTTACATCAGACAAATACATATCACAGCTAGTAGTAAATTGCCCATGATTCCCTGTATTATGTTCCCCAGGGAGTCTTCTGTAAGGGGAAACCAATGATTTCAACTTTTCAGGTATGAAGTTGCCCTTAAATTATCTCCTTTATAGTTTTAGTCCATACTGTGTCAATAACAGGAAAACAAAAAGGGAACATAGTTCAGGTGTGTGAAGAATGGATATGTGCTAAGAAGAAGAGTACAAAAAAATTCACTTGGATATGCTTAAAGCTGCACTTAAACACATCTCAAAATTATTTTTCTCCATAAATATGTGAATGCTTTATGTCCCGGCAAATACGCACATTTGTAATAAGAAAGGATTAACTCCAAATTGGATTCCCACTCATCATTATCATCTCTGAGCATAATCCCAAACTGAATGTTAAAAATACTCGAACATTATTTTATTCTCATTTCTCATGCAATTATTTGAGTTCTCAAATACACCATTCTGTGGCATCTTAGAATAACTCTTGTTCAGAATAACACTTAAAAATATGTTACATTAAGAATTCAAAGAGGATAGATAAAAAATGAATGAAATTTAATCCAAAGGCACATATATCTTTAATACCTCATTTAAGAAAATAATAGTTTTTAAGGTAACTACCTAATGTGTCAAATGTGTAAGGAATATAGAATTTGATTATTACAACAAAGTCCAAAAATGTGTAATAAATTCAAATCTATACAACACTAATACTTTAAATTACTGAATTTAGTATCTCTTGAAAGGCAATGCCCCTATCCAATTCCTTTCCACGTGCTTTCATAAACGCTGTCTTTCATGAGATATTTCCCATTGTCAGGTGCTTTCCCTTTTGCTCACATGATGGTTTCCCACAGTAATGCACCCATACTCCGTCCTGTCAGCAATCACAGCACAGAGACTTAGGGATGCATCTTTAAAAGTTTTGCAGTTATCTCAGAAACTGATTTGTTTCAGGTATGAACCAATCAAGGTGGCACAAGTGATATGATACTCTTATTGGACTGGTCTGACTCTAATGAATTTATGAATGTAGTCAGCCTTATGTGAAGTACATGGATAGGGATTTTATCTAAGAGAAGTCAGGGTACAGAAATAAAGATGGGGAAATAGATGCTTGTCAGACAAACACAAGTTCTGGTATTTTGAGGAAGGGAAATTTGGAAGTTGTTGTAAGTATGGATTCAGCTGTGCTTATCTAAAAATAATTTTCCCACCATCTACTGCTCATTATGTTATGAATTGAATATGAAGGTGTTATAATGAAGAGTGCTGAAAGTAAAAGAATCAATCACTAATTTCAGTTTTATCATTGAACTGGGTCAAAGACTAAAGTATCCAAAAGAAGAAGAACTACCATATGATCCAGCAATCCTGCTTCTGGGTGTATACCCAAAGGAATTGAAATAAGTACTTGTGTGTTGAGAGATAGTTGCACCTCCAAGTTCACTGTAGCATTACTCACAATAGCCAAGATATGGAATCAACCTAAATGTCTATCAAAGGATGAATGGATAAAGAAAATCTGGTGTATATACACAATGGAATACTATTCAGCCTTCAAAAAGGAAATTCTGTCTATACTGTATAATCTCACTAATATTTGTAATCTATAAAAGCACAATTCATAGAAATAGAGAGTAGAATTGGGGTTAGCAGAGTGTGGAGGTTGGGAAAATGAGATGTTGCTTGAAGGGTAACAGTTAAGAGAAATAAGTTTTGATATCTATTGTACAGCACAGGGGCTATAGTTAATAATAATGTATAGTATATGTCAGAACTGCTAAGAGTAAATTTCAAGTGTTCTCACCACAAAAAATGGTAAGTATGTGAGGTGATATGTTAATTATTCTAGTTTAATCATTCTACAATGTATACATATATCAAAGTATCACACTGTACTCCATAAGCATGTATAATAATTTGTCAATTAAAAATAAAAATAAAATAAGCATACATGTAAAAAAAATGATTTGTTCATTTCTAGCTCTCTCCACCTCTTAGGCTCTGTAATCCACGAATACTGTCAAGGAGCTATTACAATGTATGTCTGAAGGTGTTGAAACAAGATGGGTGGCCTCAGACCAACAGAAGAGGACGATGTCTTGTAATATGAATAGTTGAGAAAGAAAGACTTATTGTATTTGGGAGTATTCCAAAATGCATGTGTTAGTCCACGGCCTTGCATTTTTATTCATATTTTCTTTATAATTTGTTATAATTATTCAACACTTTCAAACACCACCCAAAATAGTCACTACAAGATTGCATTTTCATTTTAGTCTGCCTTGCTACTGCATACCTAAAGAAAAATAAATAAAAACCCTGAAAGACAGCCAACTCAAATATTGCACACCTGGCTCCCATTTGTTATAAGATTATCACTGAAAACAAAGATTCTTGACTTTTACAACTCTCAATCGTGTGGTCTCCTCAACAATACTCCCCAGTCTACCCTGGTAGACACTGAACCAAGAACAAAAGAAACCCCTCAAAAAGATCCACGTTATGATTTCCATATTAACGTCTCCCTCTCCTGGCCCCTGAACTTAATGACAGCATTTAAAACAAAGGTATAAAAAAAGGAAAGATGATGGCAAGAAACATGTTGGGTTCCTTCCATCTTCCCACCCACGTGCAACGATAACAGTAAAATACGACAAAAACATTTTCCTTTGGCAGGAGAGTTTTGCTTTTCTTTTGGAGATACCAAGGCCCTATAAAAGAAAAACATTTCTCTCTTGAGTTCTTTCAGTTTTAAAAATGTTTAAGTTTTTTAAATATGCAATTGGATTAGGAAATCATGAAGAAAAACACAATAGAACAGACTGCCAGAAGGGCTGCCTGCTGCCTAGGTGTGTCTACATTTAACCGTTCCGTTTTGCTCCAGCTCTAAATCGTGATTTCTAATTACAATAGGCTTGCCAGGTTCATTGGGTCTGTGAAAAAAGTAAACACAGAGTACAGAATTCTAAGTATAGAATTCTATTCAGAAAGACTTCGAGATCGTTAAGACCAACCCTCTGGCTCTAAGTCTGACTGCTTCTCAAGTATCCCAGATATTGAGCAGTATGCCATCTTTTTTTTTTTTCTTTTCATGAAGGTCTAGATGACTATATTTGAATAATAACCTCATCTCATTTAAAAGCATCCACATGTCTGAAATCTTTACTAAAAGGAAATTCGATGTTACAATTCATGTACAGCTATTATGTCTTTTTAAAGCCCATTTAAAAAATCAATCTTGTTATATGGAGAGAACCACAATATTCTGTCCTTCTGTGCTATATGCTCTGTGGAAATATATCAAGGTATTCCTTGCCTAATTAAAAATAGCAGCACCCCACAGTTGGGCAGACCTCTTGGTAATCTGTCAGATGCACCCAGACTAGATATAAGATAATATTTTCTTTTTCTTTTTCTTTTTTCTCAGGTAATCTAGATACACTATTCCTGAACTCCCTACTGTTGGTAAAACCAAGAATTGCTGTTAGCTATTGTGAGTAGTTTGATCAGGACATAGGGAAAGCTGAGTGAATACTGGGCCTAAGAACTGTAAGTGGTTGATTATGTAAAGACAGTGGGAAATACAGAAAACCTCCAGCACAGTGCGAATGGGGAGCTGGAAACATGACAGTAAGTAGATGTTGACGTGTCTGCTATGGGAGTTAGCCCTCAAGGAAAGGCTAGAGGTTGATGTGAATAGACATGATGCATCACGATTATTAGAGGACCTAGTTTTGCATAGATGAGAAAGTGAGTGATGGTCTTTCGGGAATAGAAAATGGTAGGTGAAGCTCAGTGTGGGAGTGGTGGCGGGTAAGTAGCTTCTGGTAATAAATCAGAGCATGCGTCTGCTTGTAGATGGCAAAAAGTTAGTAAAAAACCTGGACAGAGGTGGGGTCGGGGCAGAATTTGTTCTGTGAATTTACATCTCCTTCCCAACTTCTCACTAAACCACCAACTAATGTGAATAATGATAGTTTCTTCTCTTCCTGCAACACTAATGAGCTGAATTACTCTACAAGATTAAGAAGATTGCCTCTGTTTAATCCAAGGATCGGATTGAATCCTCGATCAATTATTATTTGTGAAATCCAAAGTGGAGTGTAGTTCCAAGGGCAACTCTATTTGTAAAATATTGTTGTGGTTTTTAATAATAGTTTTTAAAAATATAAAACTGAAATAAGGAATATTCTCATTCGGTAAGTAAATCTGCAATTTATTCAAAAATTCTAGTATTCAGTGTTGACAGAAGTGAAATGAAAAACATATTCCATTCACTACTCAGTTGATACAAAATAGCTGGATGAAAACTTGTCAATATGCAAAAACAATTCTAAAAATATTTTACCACTAATTCTTATATTATTTTAAGAATTATATATAAATTTTTAAAATTGTTTATGTGACTTTATTACACTATAATTTATAATACAAACAGTTCAAATGACCAGTAATAAGAAATTAGATATTTAATGTGGTTTATTCATGTTACAAAATATTATGTAGTCATTAAAACGACAAGTTTTTGAGGAATACTTAGTGACAAAAAACTAATGCTTCTTGTATAATGAAAAGCAGAATATAGAAATGTATATGACACATAATCTCAATTTTGTAAAACAAATTAAAAATGTGAGATGAAAAAAATACCAAAAGTCACCAATGTTAATTAATTTGTTCATTTATTTATTCAATACATATTTATTGAGCATCTGTTGCTAAGCATATAAATTTCTGTTCTCACAGAGTTTACACTGTAGGAGTATTTAGGAGATGGAAAATAGAGTAATCTAAGATATAGATAGATAGATACACATAAATACATATAGTTATATTAAGATTTACATATGTGTGTGTGGCTTATAATACTATATCTCACTGAGCTTCTCTAATAAACAAAATATGGAATATTATAGACTCTACCTTGGAGTAATGTTACAAGAATTAAATGAATTAATATATGCAAAATACCCAAAATAGTAAATGTGCAATAAATGTTATAATCTGTTATGGTTTTTCCTTTTTCTCTACTTACAGCTGAAATCTATGAATTGGGACTTCCAAGTTTTGAGTGTGATAATGCAAATTTCACAAATCTCTCCTTTCCATAAAGACTGGTTGTCAAATGTATTGTCTGATTAATATTCTAGAATCATCCACTTCTCACGTATAGGTATAGGCTTCATAACTGAGCCAGAGGAAAGACTACAGTTAAACTATTGAAAAGGAGGATTAAAATAGACAGCTACTTAATATTTGACAATTATTATACCTGGTACATCCTACTACAGTGAATTGATGTGTGAGTGGTGGGTGAGGAAACAGAGAGATTTTAGAATTTTTTCATAAACCTCGGCTATAAATAGAAAGAAAGTGATAGAGAAAGCAGGGGGAAAGGTAGAGATTTCAGGGAGGTTTGCTTGTTATGAGTATACTTCCTGGTTGGTTGATGAGATTTAAAGATGGAATACTGTGGTAGATCTTTGAAAAATATGACAACCAACAATTTTTCTCTCTTTATGTTTTATGCTGTCATGCTTTCTGTTAAGAGGCAGAGTCCAGTTCCTTTCACCTTAAATCTGCGTAGGCCTTGTGACTTTTTTTGACTAACAGGGTGTGGTAGAAATGACATTATGGAATTTTTTTTTTTCCTTTTTGTCTTTTTTCGTGCCCGGCAACGGATCGCAACCCTCAGTGTCGCGCCCGTACCGGACCGGGACCGGCAATGGGATCGCAACCCTCGGTGTTGCTCCCACACCTCACTCAGCCAGTGAGCGGGAACCGGTCTGTATGTGGGATCTGAACCCTCGGCGGGAGCGCCACCGCGCTCCCAAGCAGCGCACTGTAGCAGTGCGCCACCGGGCCGGCCCAGACATTATGGAATTTTTAACAAAGGTCTATAGAGACCTGTAGCTTCCACTTTCAGTTTCTTGGGATTGAGCCTTCATGAACAAAAACTCAGTCTTTGCTTATGAGAGTGCACATGGAAAGAGGTTTGATTTGTCCCCAGCTGTTGTAGCCAACCCTAATAGGGCACCACATATGTGAGTGATGTCATCTTGGTTTTTTATTTATTTATTTATTATTATTATTTTTTAACCAGTTGAGCTCCCAATTGAAGAGAGTGGTGTAAATGACCCTGACTAATACCACATTGAACAGAGACTAGCTGTCCACAATGTAGTTAGCTGGCCAAATTTTGTAACTAAGAGCAATTAATCACTTGTCGTTGTAAACAGTCTGATTGAGATATAATTCACATACCATACAACTCACCTAATTAAAGTGTACAATTCAATGGTTTTTAGTATATTCACAAGATATGTGCAACCATCATTACAACCAATTTTATAACATTTTAATCACCTCAAAAAGAAACACCATACCCTTTAGCTATCATCTCTGTATCCCCCAATTGTCCCCAGCCCAAACTAACCACTAATCTATTTTATCTCTCTTTAGATACCCCTATTTCAGCCTTTTGTATGAATGGAATCACGTAATAGGAGAACTTTTATGCCTGGCTTCTTCTACTTAGCATAATGCTTTCAAGGTTCATCCAAATTCTAACATGTACTGTTATTCATTCCTTTTTATAGTTGAATGATATTCCATTGTAGGTATACACAACTCCATTGATAGATATTTGTGTTTTTTTTGTTGAGTTCTTTCTGCTTTTTGGCTATTCTGAATGCTGCTATAAACATGCATGTAAAACTTTTTTGTCTGGACATACAAGGGAGTCTTCAAAAAGTTCACAGAAAATGGATATTATTGAAAAAACTATGTATTTTTGCATTTTGCACCAAAAACTATGTATTTTCGCATTCTGCACAAAAAAATAAACTCATACTAACTTGTTATAACATGGCTGAACAGGATCTAGTTTGAGGCACTAGGAAGAATAAGACATCAGTTTGAGAAGAGCCCCTATTAGAGTAACACGAATTCTGTTGAAACTGAAGCAAGAACAGACATCAATTGAAGCTTGAGTAGAAGAATAGTAAAAGCATTGATGCTTTATAAAAAAATTATGGGCATAATTCCCCAAAGCAATAAGCAATTTACAAATGGATAACTCATTTTAAGAAGGATGAGACAATGTTGAAGATGAATCCCACAGTGGCAGACCAGCCACATCAATTTGCAAGGAAAAAATCAATCTTGTTTGTGCCCTAACTGAACAGGACCAACAATTAATAGCAGAAACAATAGCCAACACCATAGGCATCTCCATTGATTCAGCTAACCCAAGTCTGATTGAAAAAAATATAGTTGAGCAAACTTTATCTCCGGTGCCAAAACTGCTGCACCCAGGGCAACTGCAGACAACGGAGTTTTCCATGGAAATTTTTTTTTTTTCCCTTTTATCTTTTCTACTGACCAGCAACGGGATTGCAACCCTCAGTGTCGCGCCCGTACAGGAGACTGGCAATGTGATCGCAACCCTTGGTGTTGCGCCCAAACCGTGCTCAGCCAGCAAGCGGGAACCGGTCTCCACATGGGATCCGAACCCTTGGCGGGAGCACCACCGCGCTCTCAAGTGGCGCACTCTCCAGTGCGCCACCGGGCCGGCCCCCCCTGGAAATTTTAAACAANAAAACTGCTGCACCCAGGGCAACTGCAGACAACGGAGTTTTCCATGGAAATTTTTTTTTTTCCCTTTTATCTTTTCTACTGACCAGCAACGGGATTGCAACCCTCAGTGTCGCGCCCGTACAGGGGACTGGCAATGGGATCGCAACCCTTGGTGTTGCGCCCAAACCGTGCTCAGCCAGCAAGCGGGAACCGGTCTCCACATGGGATCCAAACCCTTGGCGGGAGCACCACCGCGCTCTCAAGCGGCGCACTCTCCAGTGCGCCACCGGGCCGGCCCCCCATGGAAATTTTAAACAAGTGGGATTAAGATCCTTCGAAGCATTACTTCAAAGAATTTTAATAAGAGATGAAACGTGTTTACCCGTATGATCCTGCAAGACAAAGGACAATCAGAGCAATGGCTACCAAGAGGTGGAAGTGGTCCAGTCAAAGCAAAAGTGGACTGGTCAAGAGTAAAAGTCATGACAACAGGTTTTTGGAATGCTCGAGGCATTTTGCTTGTTGACTTTCTGGAGGGCCGAAGAATAATGACATCTGCTTATTACAATAGTGTTTTAAGAAAGCCAAAGCTTTGGCAGAAAAACACCCAGGAAAGCATCACCAGAGCGTCCTTCTCCGCTGTGGCAATGCTCATGCTCATTCCTCTTATCAAATACGGGCAAGAGAGTTTTCTTGGGAAATCAGTAGGCATTCACCTTACAGTCCCAATTTGGCTCCTTCTGACTTCTCTTTGTTTCCAAATCTTAAAAAACATCTGAAGGGCACCTGTTTTTCTTCAGTTAATAATGTAAAAAAAGATTTTATTGACATGGTTAAATTCTTAGGGCCCTCAGTTTTTAGGGATGAACTAAATAGCTGGGATAATCACTTACAAAAGTGTCTTGAACTTGATGGAGATTTTGTGGAGAAATAAAGTTTATATTTATATTTTTATTTTTTAATTCCATTTTTCATGAGCTTTTTGGAGACATCCCATATGTTTTCATTTCTTTTCTGTATATAATGTAGGAGTGGAGAGTCATATAGCAACGCTATGTTTAATCATTTGAGGAACTTTCAAACTGTTTTTCAAAGTAGCTGTACCATTTTACATTTTCACCAACAGCATGTGAGGGTTAAGATGCTCAGAATTTTTACCAACACTTCTAATTATCTGTCTTTTTTATCTCATTGTGGTTTGTATTTTCATTTTCCTGATGGCTAATGATGTTGAGCATCTTTTCATATGCTTTTAGTCACCTATAAATCTTCCCTTTGGAGAAATGTTTATTTAGATCTTTTGCCCATTTTAAAAGTTGAATTATTTTACTCTTCATTATTGAGCTAAAGTTTTTATATATTTTACATATATGTCCCTTATCAGATAAATAATTGACAAATATTTTTTTCTCATTCCATGGGTTATTTTTTTTCACTTCTTTTGAAACACAAATGTTTTCAATTTGATAAGTCCTATTTGTCTATTTTTTCTCTTGTTGCCTGTGATTTTGGTGTCATATCTAAAAATCCTTTGAAAAACCCAAGTTCATGTGGATTTACCCCTACATTTTCTGCTAAGAGTATTACAACTTTAGTCCTTACACTTAGGTGTTTGATTTATTTTAATACAATACATTAGATATTTGCCAATTTTTGTATATGGTGTGAAAAAAGCATTAAATATCACTCTTTTGCATGTGGATATCTAATTGTCCCAGGTCCATTTTTTGAAAAGACTATTCTTTCCTCAATGAATGATTATGGCATCCTTTTCAAAAATCAGGAGACCATAGATTTATGGTGTTATTTCTGGACTCTCAATTCTGTCCCATTGATCTAGAGGTCTATCATTGTGATAATACCACATTGTCTTTTTATCATTTCTTTGTAGAAAGTTTTGAAATCAGGAAGTGTTAAGTGCTTCTACTTTTAGTTTATTTTCTTCAGGATTGCTTTGATTATTCTGGGTCCCTTGCAATTCCATATGACTTTTAGAATCAGCATGTCAATTTCTACAAAGAAATCAGCTGACATGTCAATATGGATTGCACTGAATCTAAAGATCAGTGTAGGGATTATTGCCTTCATAATGTTAAATCTCGTAACCCACAAACATGGGATTCTTTTAAAATGTATTTAGATTCTTAAAATTTTTTTACAATGTTTTATAGTTTGAATAATATAAGTTTTGCACAAATTTTGTTAAATTTATTCTTAAGTACTTTATTCTTTTTGATGCTGTTGTGAATATAGTTTTTAAAATTTCATTTTCAGATTAATTATTGCAAATGTATAAAGATGAACTTAACTTCTGTACATTGATCATGTTTTCTGCAATTTTGTTGAATTCATTTATTAGTTCTAATACTTTTGTAGAAAATTTCTTAGGATTTTCTGCATATAAGATTATGTAATTTGTGAATACAATTATTTATCCTTCTTCCTTTTTAATTTTGATGCTTTTAGTTGTTTTGTTGTCTAACTGCCCTGTTCTAGATAGAATATAAAAGGAAAACATTTTTGTCTTGTTCCTCATCTTACAGGGAAAGCATTTGATTTTTCATCATTAAACAAAGTGATAGCTACGGGTTTTTTGTATATGCTCTTTAAAAGTTTAAGAAATTTCTGTTTTTTTCTCAAGTTTCTTGAGTGTTTTTAATCATGAAAAGGTGTTGCATTTTGTCAAATTTGTTTTGTCCATATATTGAGATGATCATGTGATTTTGATTTTCTATTTTATTGATGTGATGTATTACATTAATTGATCTTCAGGTGTTGAGCCAACCTTGTATCCCTAAGTTAAATCCCTCTTAGTCATAGTGTATTGGTCCTGGTGTATAATTCTTTTTATATATTGCTGTTGCTGGATTCAGTTTGCTGGTGTTTTTTATTGTGGTTTTATATACCACACACACACGAGTACTACACAAAGTTTATGAAAATATTTGTATTATCTTTCAATTATATTTTCCACAAATTTTTGAACTACCCTAGTGTGTGTGTATCTTATAAAATTTTACATTTTGACCATTTATAAATGGTTGCTGTTTGCATAATATATATTTTCCTTGTTTTTCTCAATCTGAAGTGTATCTCCTCTAGACAACATGTAGTTGCATTATGTTTTTCTATTCAGTTTGAAGATTTATGCCTTTTCATTGCATTGTTTAACACATTCACATTTAATGTTATAGATTTAATTAGATTTATGCCAATTTACATTGTTTTCCCTTTGGCTCAAGTCTTTTTGTTCTTCAATTTGTCTTTTATTGCTTTTTTTCATTAAGTGAATATTTTCTAATATGACATTTTAATTTTTTAATGGTGTTTACTATATTTGTTTTTTTGTTTTGTTTTTTAGTGGATACTCTAGGATTTACCATATACATTTCAATTTACCAGAATTTGTACTAGCTTAATACTAGCAATGTATAGAAATGTTACTCCTGTATATCTCTATTCCCTTCCCTCCCTTTAGTATGTATACATAAAGATTATTTATATTGCATCTATTAATGTTATAAAACCAACAGTACATTGTTTTAATTATTACTTTACCATATGTAGTAATTTCCTTAGATCATTACAGATTTACTGTCTCCCACCTTATTTGTGCTATTATTGGTAAATATATTAGACATATTACATTTTTATAGACAGTGGGCCAAACCTTATACACATATCATTTTGTAGCACTGCTCTTTAAATAATTTATGAGAAAAATATGCTATGTGTCTTTTTATAATTACATTATTACTTTTTCATAATTATTTTTACAAGTACTCTTTGATTTTAATTTGGATTTAAATTAACATCTGATATGCCTTGCTTTTAGCCTGAAGAACTTCCTTAAGTATTTCTTGTAAGGCAGATCTGCTAGCAACAGATTCACTAGGTTTTTGTTTATCTGGGAAGGTCTTTATTTCATCTTCAATTTTTGAAAGATAGCTTTGCTGAATAGAGGATTCTATGTTGAGCACTTTGAATATATCCTCCCAGTGCCTTCTAATCTCAACTATTTCTGCCAAGAAGTTAGCTGTTATCTTTACTGGGGTTCCCTTCTAAGTAAAGGGGCATTTTTTTTCTCTCTTTTGCTTTCATGATTTACTCCTCTTTGATTTTCATTATTTTAAGTGTTATGTATCTGTTTTGGATCTCTTTGTGTTCATTCTCCTTGGAGTTCATTAAGATTTCTGTATGTGTAGGTTTTTGTTTTTCAATAAATTTGAGAAGCTTCACTAATTATTTCTTTGAATATATTTTTATTTTTTTCTTCTATCTTCCCTCCTTCTGACCCTATTATTACATGTATGAGGGGTCTTCAAAAATTAATCAAAAGATTTATTTTATCTTTTAATTTCCTTATCCATGAACTTTTTGAAGTACCCTTGTATGCTTGTGTGCTTAATGATGTCCCATATTTCTCTGAGGTTATGTCCATTTTTCTTCATTTTTTCCTTTCTGTTCTTCTGTTTGCATAATCGCTAGCCATTGATCTTCAAGTTTGCCAGTTTTTTCTCCTGGCTGTTCAAATTTATTGATGAGCCTCTCTAGTGAATTTTTTATTTCAGATATTTTACTTTTCTATTTCAGAATTTCCATTTGCTTCTTTCTAATAATTTTTCTCTCTTCATTAATATTCTCTATTTGGTGTGACATTGTCACTGTACCTTTATTTACTTCTTTAATTTTGCAAACATATTTATGATGTCTACTTTGAAATCTTTTACTGTTAGAAATGACTCCCAGGCAGTTTTTGTTGCCTGCTTTTCCCCCCAGTATATAAAGTCACATTTTCCTGTTTCTCTGAAGATTTCCTAATTGTTTGTTTGAAACTGGACCTTTTAGATACTATATTGTAGCAACTCTAGATACTTGTCCTCCTACTTCACATCTTGTTATTGTTATTTCCTTGTTTGTTTAGTGACTGGCTGGATTGTTTTAGTGAAATCTATCCACCCCTCTCCCCTCCTCCCATTAATTGTGTTATGCCTTTTAGATACTATATTGTAGCAACTCTAGATACTTGTCCTCCTACTTCACATCTTGTTATTCTTATTTCCTTGTTTGTTTAGTGACTGGCTGGATTGTTTTAGTGAAATCTATCCACCCCTCTCCCCTCCTCCCATTAATTGTGTTATGCCTCTGATTTGCTACTTAGGGAGGTACAGCTTTAGGCATGCCCACAGTTGCCCTGAGATGTCAATGGTACTGGTAGAATACTCTTCCACTCTTTCCCTGACCAAACCCAGCTATTAAACTCATCACTCTATTGTTTTCAATAGTACTCTGAGGCATAAGTTACTCTACAAATTAATCCAATCAAATTGTGGTTCCTTTGAGGGCACGTTTTCCAAGGTTAGTATCTTATCTTTGTTCTGTCCCAGTAGGGCTCCTCCCAGCTTTCTTATACCCTATTTTTTCCCCCCTGTAAATTAGCCAGCCTACATTATAGGCTGTATCTTTATTAGATGCATGAATCTTCTTCAAATTACCTTTCACCACAACCTCCAATGTTTTTGAGAGTACATTTGAGTTAAAACTTCTCCATGCTTTGTTGCAAATGAAGTCAGTTTATTTGGAAACAGATTAGAAGCTATTGGTTTTATGGCCTGCTTCTCCCCCCAAGCAATATTTCTGAGCCCAGCCTTCAAAGCTAGAGGTAAAGACAAAGGCAAAATTTTCTCCGAGTGACATTTTAGCTCTGGGAGCTGAGCACTCAATGGAAGGGAGGACAATAATCTGTTGTCCTTTTGACTTGGCCTTCCATGAAGCTGCCTTCCATGAATAGGGGGTGAGTAGTAGAAGGGATCCTCCACTCATGACCACTCTCAGCATCAACAACAGGCAGCTGGGGGCAGGATAAGAAAGTATGATGTCTTGCTTCTTCCAGGAAGAAAGCCCTACACTGGGAAGTGAGGTAGAGGAAGTTCTATGTTCCTGTCTGCAACAGTCTTGGTTTAAATACCACAGACTCTCATATTTCTTACTGAACTTTTGTAGATTTTCTTTAGTAGATGCTTCTTCATTTGCTGTTGCCTTTTGGATCACTTCCAAAGGATTTATATGATTATATTGTTTGTATACTTTTTGCCAGTTTTACTGGGGAATGGGTTAACAGAGCTCGCATGCTGTCATGCCAAAAGTCAGTGTCCTGTTCTTTTAAAATACTGAGTTTTGGAGTGGTTTACAGAGACATTACACATATTTCACATGGTAAAATAACAAGATTGGAGGGATAACTTAGTGATATAGGCATAGGAGGGGAACTGAGATGACACAGAGTGGGCAGGTTTTGAGATACAAAGCAGAATTAAGAGATTGGGTAATGATATGTTCTTAAATAATAACTGTGGTGTCTTTGTTTTGTTTTGTTTTGTTTTGTTCAGGAAGAAATACTGAGAAGATTTGTGGTACAGGCTTTAAAGAATAGACGTATTTTTGTTTTTTTTTCTTTTGAAGTAGGTCCTCTGAGAAGGAGGGTAAACAAAGTAAGTATGTGAGGTATTTCTCTGAGTAGAGAAACAGTGTTGAAGAGACTATAAAATTTGGTGCCTGAATTTATGGTTGTAGTAGTAGAATTCTCAGTTATGCTATTTTCTTCAAAGCAGAAGTATGGGAAATAATTTGGGTTATTTCTGGATTGAGATTTCTCCAAGCAGGTATGGTGCACACATATGGGCAAGAGAATTTAAGATATTGATACAAAATTAACTTAAATCATGAAGTTTGAGATACACTTTTGAAATAAAAATGGGTACTTATAAACAGGAAAAATGTTGAGAAGTCCTTATCCTTAAGGTTCCAAGAAGGTCAGAAGAGTAGCCCCATGGGGGAGGAATGTGAGCAAGTAAGTGAACTGAAATAAGAGGAGGTTGCTGGAGAATGGTTTATTTGATTGGGTGACAAAACCAGGGTTTGGTCAGAAGAGTGTGCAGTGAAGAGGGTGAGAACAGGAGAAGATTGATTCATTCAAAAGGAGAAGATTAAAGAAATGAGAAAATTTTATTTTAGTTGTATAGTCACATTAAAACCACTTGGGATAATGGCTAGAGTTGAGGTAGAGTAGAAACCAATGAGCTGGGTTACAATACATTAAAAGATTGGAGAGGGACCAGGGTGACAGTACATGGCAGCAACAATGACTGTACATTTCTAGGGCACTAGCTGCAGAATAATAGCTTTTTTTTTTTAAGTTTGAATATTCAGTGATATGAAATTGGTTTAGTAGGTTAGGACTTTTAAGACATTAATATTATGTAGTTCTGTATTTTTAACATAAAGAATTTCCCATTACTACTATCAGAATAACATGTACAATATGATTTAATTTTTACAAAGTTATAAATCAAACTAGAATAACATAGACAGATAAGGTTATTAATGATAATCTCTGTGTAGTGAGACTTTGGCTGATTTTTCTTTCATTTTAATATATTGTTTAAAACATTCATAATGCATACATTATTTTGAAATTCAGAAAGAAATAATAAAGTCCATTTTTATTTTGGAAAATGACATATAATTAACACTAATCTTTCATCAAAGTAGTCACTTGTTTTATCCATTGGAAATGCAAGCTGCGATCAGAAGCCATCTATATAGCTATATATAATTGTAGAATTAAAAAATAGGAAAAGTAATTTCAGGAAGCTCATATGGCACCATCTCAAGAAAACGTACATGCATATTACTCAAAAATTAATAAATTTGACTATCATTTCTGAACATGCCTTTTGATTTTGAGACAACTTGAACAAGTACATGTACAAATTTATTATTTCACCTATTTTGTAGCTAAGTATGTATTTTACCAACTGCAGATACAAGATGATAAACCTCTGAATAAAAATGGAAAAAAAATCAATGGGATAAAATTAATCAGGTTGTTTTGTGTCTGTTAATGAGCATGTAGGAAATCAATAACCTTAAAAAAAAGATTAGTTATATTCCAGATTCAGGTAAAGGAAATTAACGACATACTCAGGAAATGAGATTACAAATTCCAACAATACTGAAAACTAGAATACAAATCTTGAACTGTGGATTTCGAGTCCTGCACTAACATTTTCTTTCCCCAAGCTCTCCAGTGCACATAGAAAAAACAAACTAACCATGTTCAGCATATGCCTTATTTTCACTATAATATTCTATATGACTAACTACTTAGTCACCCAAAGCTTTCCCTTCTTTAAGTAGTTTATTACAGGTATCTACAGGTGATGATCAAATACCTGATTTATCAATGCTTTCCATGGACTGTGAATGTTCCTTTTACAAATGGAAACAGGGTTGTTAATACCTTTAATCTAATCAGATTTGAGACTAATCTCAGATGACTTGGAGCCAATTCTAAGAACTTATTCCTAAGGTCCTATTTCTCTGGAACATTACTGTCTAATAGAAATGCAAAGCGAAGCATTAACAATAATATAAAAATTACTAATATCTTCATATTTTCTTACTGTTTTTGAAATCTGGTGTGTATTTTATAGATATAGCAAATCTTAATTCTGACTAATCACATTTCAAGTGCTCAATAGCCACAGTGGCTAGTGGCTACCGACCTAGAATCCCTTCCATTTGTAGTTTTGTATCAGTCAGGGTTTGATTAGAGAAGCAGAACAACATGAGCAATATAGAATAAAGAATTTTATATAGTATAGGGACTAAACCTTATACAATTACAGATACTAGAATAGGCATCTCTGCAATGCTGTTACCTTTATCTGGTGTTGGAAGTGAAGCCATTAGCTGTTGGCCAGACCAGCAGTTAGAAAGGAACATTCGCTGTCTTCAAAACCCAGGATAAGGGACCCAGTACCATGAATTGGAATCCACATCATTCTCTCCCTGCCTCAAACTGCCACAGAAGTAAGATGCAGGAGAACCTGCAGCCCTTTACCACAGACCTGCACACTCACTTGCCCCAGGACTTTAAGAAGCTGGAGGAGGCTCTGTGATGGGCCCCATATCATCAAAGAGAGTCTGCAGATCATTGACAACCAGTGTGAGAAGCCACAAAGGATAATACTCTACACTAATCTTCTGAGCATAAAAAGTATGACTGCTGCTTCATTTCTGCCTTCCACATTCATGTGAATTACTGTTGTACCCAATAGGAATCCAGAACCATGTAGAACCAGAAATTTTGGAAGTATTTCCAGTCTGGCTAAGGAAACACAGTAATAAACCACTACAACTATGTAATATTAAAAAATTAAAAATAAACAACAAAATGAGAAAGAAAATTTATATGCATTATCACAGGAAAAATAATATCCATAATTTGTAAACAACTCTCACTAGTCATTTAGGAAACAGTATTAACCACCAATGAATAAAATAAAATGAGCAATGATCATTCTAAAAAGATAACAGAAAATCATGAAGGGTCACAAAAACAGAGTCTCATTTCTAAGAAAAAAACACAGATAAGAATAAACAGCTAATAATCTTATCTTGACTGTACTGTCATAGCTTGCTAGGTGTCATAAAAACTGGCGTAAATTTAACAAATAAAAGAAGAATCATGAAATACTTTAAGAAAAACATGTTAAGTGATAAAGGCCAGATACATTACTAAGTGTATAATTACAGTATGATCCCGATGTTTAAAGTTAACACTATACAGTAAAGTTATGGTTCCTCCATTTAGAACAAAATCAATTATAAAAACTAGTCGACATTATTAAAATATTTAAAGTGACTTACTGGCATTTTTTTCTCAAACTGGTACACACCATATATTGTTACAACCACTTCTGACACTTAATGAATCAATTCTTTATTTCATATTAAATGTTTCATGAAAATATGATAATTTGTCCATTTTCCCCCATTACTTTATTGATTTGCCAATTCTTTCTTTATGTGCAAAACATCAGTTAAAGTATATATAAGATTCCATACTTTACAATATGTGATCAGAGATCAATTCTTTATTTCATATTAAATGTTTCATGAAAATATGATAATTTGTCCATTTTCCCCCGTTACTTTATTGATTTGCCAATTCTTTCTTTATGTGCAAAACATCAGTTAAAGTATATATAAGATTCCATACTTTACAATATGTGATCAGAGGTACATATCTTTTAACTATTGCCTAGAAACTGGGGGGGGGGAAGAAGAATTATTTTCATTATATAAGTAAATAAATAAGCAATCTGAACTCTTGTAGATAAGTAAATGGCTTAATTACAGTCAGCATACAAATAAGTTGAGTGATTTTATGTAATAAAAAAGCACACAGAAAAGCAAAGTTATAAGTACAGAGGAATATACTAGGCTGTTTTGAATTTCCACACCAATTAGTTCACACTCTTGCCTTCTGCCACGCCATTTCATTGTGGCCCAAATGTGGGGTTTACCTCTCTCACAAGATAATCTTGCTATAAACAATCTAGTTATTGAATGTCTTCAACAAAGAATAATCTTGTTATTAGCTTCTCTGTGTCACTTAAAATCTATCATATATCTGAAGCTCAGCTATATATGTATTTATACATTAAAAACTTTCCTTCCTCAAACTGATGGTTACTACTCTGTCTAGAAGTCATAACGTTTTATTAAAGAAAAAACAAAACATGCTCACCTAGTAAGCTTTCTTAAGTCATTTTTGTTGTTATTTTTCTTAGAAAAGGAATAAACGGGAGAGGGGGTGATCAACAGAAGATTTATTCCAACAGCCAATGTCTTTCTTACTCAGAAGCACATGGATGGGGCTGGCTGGTTAGCTCAGTTGATTAGGATATGCTGTCATAACACCAAGGTCTGGATCCCCACACCAGCCAACCACCTCCCCTCCCCCCAAAAGGAAGAAGCACATAGAGATAATTTGTACATCATTTCTTGAACATTATCCTTTATATCTGACTGACATGAAAAAACAAAACAAAACTTTTTTTTTCAAAACATCCTCTGCACATAAGTTAAATGCTGTTTCTACCTGAAATGAAAAGGTACATTCTAAAGCTCGCTCATAGAAGGATAAGACCTAGGTTTAGTATCAAAGGAGAAGTTAAAATATGATCTTTCTGATAATCCAAAAGACAAACTGTAGTTCCACAAGGAATACTTCCCCAGACAAGTTTACTTACTGTCAAGATAAATGGTGTATTTGAAGGAGAGGGTAATAGCAGGTCTGAGAGTGGCAACTGTGAGCTTGACTCTGTGTCAGGGGACCAGCGGGAAGGTCCACACTTAGTACACAACAGAGGCAATCAGTTCAAGTTCCTGAGAGTGAGAAAGAGAAACACAAAAGAAAACACTCTAATAAGTGGCTTCAAGACAGCACTGTGCGTGACACGACCAACGCATGCTGCCGGGTCTTTTCTGTTTGGAGTAAGAGCCTATATTGCTGACATACACAGGTGCTCTGCACGTTGTGCTCCTGAAGCACTTGGAACGCATGTGTTGGCTTATTGATCTTACTGCTTTGTTTATGGTCGGCTGGGAGAGTCAAACATGAAAGCTAGTAATTGTAGTGAAATTCTCTTGTTATTCTCTGTATCCTTAACACTTACTAAGTATTACGTTAGCCAGTCTAATCCTTAACATTTCTTTGTTTAAATTTGTTGTTCTTTATTTTAAAGAACGTATGACTTGAAACTCGAGATTTTACCCATATCCTCCTTGATCAGCTTGTACGGATGGAGTTTGAGACATATTTGTGAAGATAATTTTAATTAAGACGACCAGCCAGACTTTTGAGTACTTGAGTAATGGATACTTGGTGAGGATGAGAGCTGAACTGATTAGACAAGAGAAGGGATTTTGAAGGCTTATTAGAGAAGAGACAAAACAAATGGAAGGACAGAAGTATTTGGGGGAGAATAGGAAATTCTAACAGGGAGTTTGATTAAGTTTCTGCCATGTGGTGTACAGTGGAAATTTCCTTACCTATTGCCCCAGGGAATCTTTGGTAATATCTATTTTTACTGATATACTTTGAAACTGGAATTGCTTTAGGAACTGCATCTAAGTATCAAGTCTTAAGTCTGGGTGGGTATTGGGTAAGAACAGAGGCAGTCCTCAGAAACATTGGTAAAACCAGTTTACAGTAAGTAAGTAGCTAACATTTACTGAGTACCTATTATGTATTAGGCATATGCTGAGAACTTTCTAGGCATTATTTCATTTAATCCCCACAGTAACTAGGCCACTGTTGTATTTTGTTGCAGTGATGCCCCCAGTGAATCATGTCACTCTCTTTTCTAGTCCCTTCTAACACTGACTCTACTTTGGTAGTGCAACTTACTTGAATAATATGACATCAGCTTATATGATAAATACAGAGGCTTAATAAGCACTTGACATTGGGTCTTGCCTTCTTGGAATGCTGCTGTTATAACAAGGTAATAAAGTCTGGTCTAGCCTCTTTAAGGTGAAAGACCCTAAGGTAAGTGAGTCCCAGCCATCCTAGCTGTGTCCAGTACACATCCAATCCTCCACTTGAAAGCAGATGCATGAGTGAGCCCAGGCAAGACTAGAAGAATTTCATCAAGAAAATTGTGAGAAATAATAAATTCTTGTTGTTTCAAGTCATTAAGGTCTTTTTTTTACTATGCATGCATTTTTTACTATGCATGTATTTATTTTTATTATTAGCATATTCATTATTACAAATCATAATTTTCCTTAATGCCCTTACACTAAACTATCACCCACCAACCTCCCTCCTTCCCTCCATCTCTAGTATCCTTATGTTTGTTCTCCCCTTCTGAAAGTTCAACATATTTTTGTTGTTTCTTTCTTTCCTTTCTTTTTTTCTTTAATCTTTCTTTCCTTCTTTGTTAGCACCCACTTATGAGTGAGGACATGTGGTATTTCTCTTTCTGTGTCTGGCATATTTGTCTTAACATGATTTTCTACAGGATCATCGATGTTGCTGCAAATGGCAGAATTTCATTCTTTTTTATGGCTGAGTACTATTCCATTGTGTATTTATACCACATTTTCCTTATCTAATCGTCCATCAATGGACATTTAGGTTGATTCCATATTTTGACTGTTGTGAATAGAGCTGTGCTGAACATGGGAGTGCAGGTATCCCTTTGACATGATGATTTCTATTCCTTTGGATATATACCCGATAGTAGGATTGCTGGATCATATGGTAGTTCTATCCGTAGTTGTTTGAGGAACCTACATACTGTTTTCCTTAATGGCTGTGCTAATTTACAATCCCACCAACAATGAGTGTAGAAGAGTTCCCTTATTCCCTGCTTCTTTGCCAGTATTTGTTATTCTTGGTCTTTTTAATAATGGCCACTCACTGGGGTGAGATGATATCTCAATATGGTTTTGATTTGCATTTCCTGGATGATTAGTGATGCTGAGGATTTTTTTAAGTACCTGTTGACAATTTTTATGTCTTTCTTTGAAAAATGTCTATTCGTCTCTTTTGTCCATTTTTTAATTGGATTGTTTGGGTTTTTTTTTTACTGTAGAGTTGTTTGAGTTTCTTATATATTCTGGATATTAATCCCTTGTCAGATGTATAGTTTGCAAGTATTTTCTCCCATTCCATAGGTTGTCTTTTCACTCTGTTGATTGTTTCCTTTGCTGTGCAGAAGATTTTTAGTTTGATAAAATCCCATTTTTTTTTTCTTTTGTTGCTTGTACATTTGGGGTCTTATTCATAAAGTCTTTGCCCAGTCCTACATCCTGGAGTGTTTCCCCTATGTTTTCTTTTAGTAATTTTATGGGTTTCTGGTCATATATTTAAGTCTTTAATCCATTTTGAGTCGATTTTGGTATATGGTGAGAGGTACAGTTCCAGTTTCATTCTTCTGCATATTGATGCCCAACTTTCTCAGCACCACTTATTGAAGAGTCAGTATTTTCGCCAATCAATGTATGTTCTTGTTGCCTTTGTCAAAGATTTGGTAGGCTGCAAGTATGTGGATTGATTCCTTGGTTTTCTATTCTGTTCCATTGATTTGAGGTCTGTTTTTATGTAGTACCATGCTGTTTTGGTTACAATAGCTATGTAATATAATTTGAAGTCAGGTAGTGTTATGCCTCCAGGCTTTATTTA
>NW_007730287.1:158096-160001 GCF_000696425.1 Galeopterus variegatus | reverse complement strand
AAGCAAGCCCTTTACAATAATTGCCAAAACATATAAAATAACTAGGAATCAATTTAACCAAGGAGGTGAAAGATCTCTACAATGAGAACTACAAATCACTATTGAAAAAAATTAAAGAGGACACAAAAAGGTGGAAAGGCATACCATGCTGTTGGATTGGAAAAATTAACATTGTGAAAATTTCCATACTGCTCAAAGCAATGTACAGAGTCAATGCAATCCTCCTCAAGTCATTAAGTTTTAAGGTGATCTGCTACTCACTCAGAACTGTGTACCAGAAATGAGTGCCTCCTTACAAAAATCTAAACTATGCAGTATTGACTTTGGAATGAGATGGGAGTAAAGGCTGAAAAGGAAAAAGGAAATTGTTATTGAAGGTTGAGAAATCAGTGAGTAAACTGCTATTAGAGGATAAAAAGATGATGGCCCATGTTTTGTAGTAGTGGAACAATTGGCAAAATCACCAGCTGCTATTAAGTGGAAGGTAGTGATCTGGCAAAGCAGATTTTCAAAGCACCATGATGAAAATGCCAATTGACTTTCATAGCTGGATAGTAATAAATAACTGATACGACCCTAAAAATAAATACTATTATTGTTACCAATTTAAAAATGAAGAAATTAGGCTTCAAGAGGTAAACTTGCTCAGTGTCACTGCAATGCTATTTCTTATCGAGCAGATATGGTATTTTTTAAGTGGATATTCAAGATGGAGTCTATTCAAGTGGGGATTCATTTACAGTATTATTATGAAACAGTTATACATGGTAAAAATGTTTGTGAATCGTAAACCATAAATATAGTGTGCTTCCAAAATTTCAACATGAGTGTAAAAAGTTTTATATTTCTCAGGTATTGTGAAATATTTTATATGGTATACCCAATGGTGTATATTGTTTTGCCTTGTTCTTATAATAAATATTCTTTTACATTGTTCCTGACATGTACAAGTCAACAAGATTGAGTATTACATTTACTCACACTGCCTTACATTTTCTCTATTCTTTTTCAACTAACACAAACATCACTCAGGCAACTTTAGTCTGAACTATAGCAATGGCTATTTAAGGAAGAGTGTTCCTCTGCCCGTATCTTTCCTTACTAGTACTTGTTGAATGTCTTTAGATGAACATCTGAAGAAACCATTTTTTTTCAGGTCACATTTCTGATGAAATATTTTCAATACTTTCTCTCTGGCCAAATTTATGTATTCTAGCACTATATTTCTCCCTAATCTGTCCTTTTTTCACGCACTTTTAAACAGGCTCTGTTTTTTGCCAGGTTGGTCTAATCAAAGTTCCTTGGATATCTCTCTCCTTTCTATGCATATGTATATTGTGTTCTGTCACCTTAAATGCCCTTCCACATCCTTTATTAAGCCATATCCTTTATTAAGCCATCCTTTATTAAGTCATTATTACCTGCTAGCATTCATAGGAATACCAGAGGTATCAAATTGGTTTTAATCAGAGCACCACCTACAATCAACTGGTTGTGACTTCCTGGGCCACTGCTTTGAAATGATTACTATTGTCATACCCAGGGTGTTGGCAGCTTCCCACGAGACTATGATTTGCTGAAAGCCCAGGGGAGAGAAAAACAAACCGTTATCTTCATAGTGTTCAGTCTGTAGACAGATTCTGACTAGTGAAGTAATTCAGAGAAAAGACAGTAGACTTCTGTGAAAAAAAGCCTTGCTTAATTCAGATCTGCTCTGTTATACAACAGATACAAGTATGCAAATTAAAATTTTCACCTTCCTAACATTTGGATGCTTAAAACTACATGGTTCAAGTTCAAGCATTCCAGTTTTTTTTTAAAATTGGCATTGATAAGATGCAGTCAGATATTATTTAAGATGCCAATTTTTATTAAATGAGTATGGCTTGTTTAATACTGTGTTAT
>NW_007730287.1:155990-157580 GCF_000696425.1 Galeopterus variegatus | reverse complement strand
ATAGTGTTCAGTCTGTAGACAGATTCTGACTAGTGAAGTAATTCAGAGAAAAGACAGTAGACTTCTGTGAAAAAAAGCCTTGCTTAATTCAGATCTGCTCTGTTATACAACAGATACAAGTATGCAAATTAAAATTTTCACCTTCCTAACATTTGGATGCTTAAAACTACATGGTTCAAGTTCAAGCATTCCAGTTTTTTTTTAAAATTGGCATTGATAAGATGCAGTCAGATATTATTTAAGATGCCAATTTTTATCATTCCAGTTTTTTTTAAAATTGGCATTGATAAGATGCAGTCAGATATTATTTAAGATGCCAATTTTTATTAAATGAGTATGGCTTGTTTAATACTGTGTTATAATTAGTTAACACTACTCAAAAAGTCATAAGAGAATCTAACTTTATGTTGTTATAAATACAACTAGAGAAAAGAAGTTTGTTCAAGATAAAATAGAAAGAGTAAATACTCCTAAAATATTTTCACATTAAAAAATAGTTACTAAAACTTTCAAGACAACAGAGATTTGAAATAACACCAGTCTTTTAATAGCAAAATATTAAATCAAAATTAATCATATCAAATTTTAGAATTTAGAAACCGCATCTTCATCACACTGACAATTTGAGATGACATTATTCTGAGGAATAAAATCTTTTTTTAGATACAAGACAATTTTAATAATAGATTTCTATTCTAATTATTCATTTATTTTATATTAAAGCAACGGTAATAAGAAAAGTCTAGTGGTAATGATAGTAATGAAATTGCCTGTTTAATTACTGTCACAGGTATAAAATGAATTAAAATTAGTAAATACATTCTTTACCATTTTTTAATGCATTGTTGAAGAGAAAAGGGCAAGGTAGGGGGAAGGCAGTGGGATAAAGACAAGAGTCCCAGACAAAAGACAGTTGATTTAAAGTATATCATAACCAAATATTGCCTCCTAAGGGTCATGCTTTAAAAATGGAAATGAGGCATTGGTCAGCTTCTTGAGTCAGGTACTGCAATCGAGAGAACATGCTGAGATAACATTTAAAATACTGATTGGTATTAAACAGTTCACAGGTCTGTTGGAGAAAAATGGTCATTGTGTTCCATGTGTAAAGGCAAGGAAATTGCATCTTATTTTCTACATCCTTAGCTCCAGCACAATGCTCAACTCAGAAATGTATGTGCTCAAAAATATTTTGTGAATTAATGAACAATATTTCTGATATTCGAGATAATATCCAGTTCAAATAAAAATGAATAACTATTTCTGTTCAAATACTTAGCAAAATTCAAGAAAACTTATTATGCTACAAAATATTTGCCTTCATTACTCATCAATTAGGAGGCCACGATGCTCGTGTAAATTTACATACATGAGTATATGTGTGTATGCGTTTAAATACCCATGGCTTAATATTGACAGAATTCTTTATTACTCAGATCAATTTGATATATGTACACCTTTCACAGTCAGTCATATTTATTTAAGGCTCTCTTTCCCTTTCTTCTTACTTTTGTCTCCCTCTGCAATTAACCAAAATATACTATCTAGAGAGAATCTAGGAGATGCCTTATGATAATTTAGTTTGTAGTT
>NW_007730287.1:147314-155461 GCF_000696425.1 Galeopterus variegatus | reverse complement strand
TCAATTAGGAGGCCACGATGCTCGTGTAAATTTACATACATGAGTATATGTGTGTATGCGTTTAAATACCCATGGCTTAATATTGACAGAATTCTTTATTACTCAGATCAATTTGATATATGTACACCTTTCACAGTCAGTCATATTTATTTAAGGCTCTCTTTCCCTTTCTTCTTACTTTTGTCTCCCTCTGCAATTAACCAAAATATACTATCTAGAGAGAATCTAGGAGATGCCTTATGATAATTTAGTTTGTAGTTACAAACTACCTGAAAACTTGGACGACTTGCTTATATCAAACTTTTTAAAAATATTAATAAAGATGCAGACAAGTTTACAAATAATAAGTGTACATCTTGATTATTTTTAACCCAGCAAACAAACCCAATATGTAACCCATAAGAAGAAACAGAGTGTTACCAGAATCCCAGGGTCCTCCTCATGTCCAACTCACAACCCAAGAGTCACCTCTGATTAGTTATCCCAAACCATCGGCGGGAGCGCCACCGCACTCCCAAGCGGCGCACTGTAGCAGTGCGCCACCGGGCCAGCCCCTGGGTTTGAATTTTATGTAAACAGAATCATTCAATGTGTGTATGTGTTTTTCTTCTTTGTCTCAACATTACGTTTTTGATATTCATCTGTACATCATGTATAGTGGCAGTTTCTTCACTTTCATTGCTATATAGAATTCCATCAGATGAATATATGAGGGTACTTACTTGAAAAAAAGGTCGTGAAAAAATAGAATTAAAATAGTACTTATATCTGCAATTGTTCATGTTGTATGGCCATTGGGGGGGGGCTTTTAGAAATGTTTGTTCATGTTCTTTTATGTCTTTTGGAGAGTATATACCTGTATATCTCTTGGAGAGGAGGTGTTGGTTCATAAAGTGTGTATAATCATCTTTAGTAGGGATAGCCAAAAGTTTTCCAAAGTGGCAGTCTCAAACTACACACCCCCCAGCAGTGAGGGAAGGTTAGGGTTACTGCAGAACTTGGACATTTTTCATAATTCTAATCATGATCCTTAAATCCACTCACTCACGTCATCGTCTTTCCTTCCACTCGTAAGTTAAAAGTGCAAATGGGCAGATACTCATAAAGGACGGATATTTTAAACTTCACTGAATTCCAAAAATTGCTTACTAGAAACATGATATTTGTTCTGAAATTATTTGGCTGTCTTTTGATTGTAACTGTTTGATTAAAGCAGAGAATATCTAATCAATTATACAGAGCAGTAACAAAATGATTACCTTAATTAATTTTATTTATTTCTTGTATTACACACACCTTTGTCTAGATCCTGAGCACTCAGCAAGTAAATAAGAATCATTTTTAGTTTTCTACTAAAAGCCCTCACAAGGAGAAAAAAATACCAATACATATTCATAAACAAACAAAATTAGAAGTCAGTGTTCTGAAAAAGGAGTGCTTGAAAAACACCATGATCTTAAGCTTTACAGAACATATCATTGTACTCAGTGTAGGAGGTGAAGACAAGAGGCAATTTATTCTGCAGCTGGTTTCGAAATAAACACAGCAAAGAAAGATAAGGAGTGAAAGAGGGATAAATCCGCTGGTAGCAAACTTGATGGACAGACAGGCTGCCATTAACAATGCTGTTGCCTTTGTAAGTACAGAGTGATGTGGAGATACCCTGGCATTTATACTGTAGACATGGTCCTTAAGATTTTACACCTCCAATTCCTTAGAATTATCAGCTATCTCCAGCCTGTCAGTCAACCAAGCAATCTTAGATTTTTAGCTTGCGGGCCAGGCAGATTATTGACAAAGCAATCCGGAGTGATATAACACACCCTGACAAACAACAGTGAGAGGATTGTGTTTACCACTTTCACTGCACCAATTCAGTTAAATTAATTCTTAACACCGAAAGTAAACTTTCTCTTGATAACCATTCACTCCCTACCAATGTTGTTTTGCTACACAGCACTAGCTCAAGTGGAAATGTAATAGAGCCCTGATGCAGGTAATTTAATCTGGTGGGGACTAATAGAAGCAAAGAAGGTATCTGTCTCCACAGCAAGAGGGCTAATGAGGGCATCTGTAAATAAACACCTCTGTGTCAGAACAGAGTTGAGAATTTGACTTAAGTATACAAAAGTAGGAGATTCCTAAATTAGATCTTCCACTCTGTCCCTAATTCACCCTATATCTATAGAAATTGAGCACACATAATTCCTAGATTATGTTCCAAGTCTGAAAATCAAAGTAACAAAACAACAACCACAAAACACACAAATATACAAACAAAAAAGATTAAACAATTTATCTTAGCAGCTTTTTTTAAAATTGTGTTTTTGCCCATAGACAGTTTTAGCATTTGAACAATAAACACTTAAAGCAGGAGTAAGAAGAGTTTGGAAGGGGCCAAAAATAATTTTTTAAGGCAAAACATTGACACACCCTTAATTTGGGGGCATTGCTAACACTTGGAGCTAATTTCTTAAAGTGTGTTTTTTAAAAAGTATATTACGTATTAAATCACTTACAGAACGTAAGTGACATGTGTAATTGTTATGTTGAAATCATTTCTATGGTCTCATAGTTTAAATTTTTTAAGCTAATTTTAATAACATTAGACTAAAACTCATATGTTTTTCATGAAGAATTCTAATGCTGTTATAATTATGTGAAAATATGTGTGGTCTCATAGTTTAAAATTTTTAAGCTAATTTTAATAACATTAAACTAAAACTCATATGTTTTTCATGAAGAATTCTAATGCTGTTATAATTATGTGAAAATATGTCTTTCAAATGCTTGTGAAATATGTTGAGATGTATATTTATTTACAATATTGCCTCAATTTTATAAAGTTAGCATGAACATCAGCTTTCTTCAGAATTTGAGCATAACTTTTATAAATGGTGAATTTTTATAAAATACATAAACACATGGTTAAAATTGATATTTTATACACAATCCCAACACAACGCATAATTAAGTTTTATAGTCAGCCCAAAATAAAGATAATTAAAAATATGAAAATTAAAGATATCAAGCAACTTACTAAAATTTCATCTCTTAAAATCTATCTTATCCTTGCGCATAATTAAGTTTTATAGTCAGCCCAAAATAAAGATAATTAAAAATACGAAAATTAAAGATATCAAGCAACTTACTAAAATTTCATCTCTTAAAATCTATCTTATCCTTGTTGCATTTCTGGTGACATCTAGGATCTTTTGTTTGTGTGCTTATTTTAGATCTGATTCCTTTCTTTCCCTTTAAATCCAACATGGATAAAGATCCCACATACTGAATAACCTTCAACATCGTGACCATACTTCTCAAGTGCCAAGAGCGTTGCCGCTTCAAAGTTTTATTTCTGCTTCTGCCATCCCCAGATCTTTATATGATTAGATTCTTCATAGGAAGGAGCTGGAATGTCACGTTCTACAAGATGTCTTTATCAATACCCTAATTAAAATACCATCTTTCATTCATTTTCTATCCCCTTACCCTGCTTTATTTTCTTCATGTGCATAACACTACTCAAAAGTAAACCCTTTATTACTCTGTTTACTTGTTGATTACCTATTCTTCCTGCTAGAATATAAGATCCATGGTGACTGGGTCTTTGTTTTCTTGTCATTGGAGGATGTCTATCACTGAGTGGGTGTCTGCTGAAAGAATGAGGATAAATGGTAAGAATATTGGGATTGCATATTCAACATGACTTACTAAATTGCAGAGAAAGAGAGAAAAATAACAAATTAAGGCAAGGATGCAGAAAAAAGGGAATCCTCCTGCACTGCTGATGGGAATGTAAATTAGTACAGCCATTGTAGAAAACTGTATGGAGGTTCCTTAAAGAACTAAAAATAGATCTATCTTACGACCCAGCTATCCCACCACTGGGTATATACCCAAAGGAAATAAAATCAATATATCAAAAATTCATGTACACTTCCATGTTCACTGCAACATTATTCACAATAGCCAAGAGATGTAATTAACCTAAATGCCCATTGCCAAATGAATGGATTTTAAAAACTGTAGTATATATATGCACAGAATACCATTCAGCTATAAAAAGAAATGATATCCTATCAATTGCAGCAACCGTGGATGGAACATTTGTGGATAGAACTGGAAATCATCATGTTAAGTGAAGTCAGTTAGGCACAGAAAGACAAATACTGCATTATCTCATCCATATGTAGAATGTAAAAAAAAAAAAAATAGTGGTTCTCATAGAAGTAGAGAATAGAATAATTGTTACCTCTGGTTAGAGTAGAATAATTGCTACCCTCTGGGCAGGAAGGATGAGGAAAAGTGGTGAACTAATAGGTACAAAACTATGCTGCGTACACTAAGTGAATCATTGTGCAGTACGTGCATGTACCAAAACAACACACTGTTCCTCACGTATATGTACAAGTAAATGTTAAAATTAAAAAATAAATAAAAGTAAATTTTAAAAAAGAAAGTAAGAGAGAAAAGTCAAGATTACTACATGTTCGTCATCATGGTTACTTAGGAAAGTAGGTAAAACAGTATGTAAAACTTGTCTTGGGAGAATATGGTAAATTTATCTTTGGACATATGTTGAGACACCAAAGAGATATCTATATGAAGATATCCTTAAACAGAAAGGGATTAGAACAGTAGTTCTCACAGCTAGGGGTGATTTTATCCCCCAGGGGACATTTGGCAATAGCTGGAGACATTTTTTATTGCGGAACCTGGGGCTTGTCACTGGCAGCTAGTGGATGAAGGCTACAGATATTGCTAAATATCCTGAAATGTACAGGACAGTTCCCTACAACTAAGAATTGTTCAGCTCCAAATATCAATAGTGCTGATATTAAGAAACTCTTGGTTAGAAATAGATGTGAAACGTCTATACGGCAATGAAATGGAATCAGATAAGTATTCAAAAGAATGACTGCAGATAGATTATACTACAGGTTGACATTTGTCTAGCATTTACTGTCTATCAGGCATATTTGAAGGCATTTTACATATATCAAAGCATTTAACTCATAAATCAACCATGTGACATAGAGGCCATTAATATCACTATTTTACAGATAAAAATATAAATGCAAATAAAGTGAAGCAATTTGCTCAAAACCATAAAGCTAGAAAATGGTAGAGCTAAGATTCAAAACCAGGGAGTTGGACTCAAGAGTCCAAACATAGGTTTTGCAAATTACTTTTACAGTTAAAAAAATAAAAGCTGATACAAAGAACAAGATAGAAGTTTAGAAAGCATATTAGAACAATCTGAAATTGAAAAAGCCCGAAGATATTTCTAACAGCAGCTATCCCACAGTGTCAGATGCTGAAGAAAACAAAGAAAATATCATTGGAATTGGCAGCTGGTCATTGGTGACCTGGAGAACAAGTGCAGTCAAGGGCAGGTAGTGATGCCCACTCAAGACTTAAAGGATGTGGGCATAGTTCTGAAGGAAATGCTATGTGCAGTAGTTTGTGGGAGTATTAAGACCAAAGGAAAGATATTTTGAACTCAGGAATCTGTGCCTTGGGAAGCAGAAAATGACATCAAGTTCTAAATGTTTTGGAATAAAATGTGGCCTTTGAGAGTACAGAAAGCTTGTAACAATCCTATGGAGAGTGTAATAAGAGTCAATATGAAGTACATTTTTCAAATGTGAGTGGGCAGGTAAGATGAAATATAAAAACATGGGTTTATATACCCCAAAGCATCAATTTTCCTTCTCTTTTTTTCCTGGAAAGATGAAATTGACAGTGGGTACTCCCTGATACTGGGCTTGCCATGGGATATGATAATGTGTATCATGTCTTGGCTTAAGAACATGTCAGTTGGGTCCAATTTTATGGTTGAAATGACTAGTTACAGAATGAAGGGGATGAGAGGATAGTACAGGAGAGTTGACTGAGTTGTCAAGGTTCTGGGGATTGTTATGAATGAAAGTGAGATTAGTGGGGAGCTGAGGAATCAGAAATAGGTGGTACTGTAGCTTGAAAAACTCAGTTTTTATAATTTTTCCAACCAAAAACCAGCTATGAAGTATTTTGATGTGTTCATATCAAAATCATAAAACCAATGAAAAATAATAGCAAACTTTCCTCTGTGAATAAGGAAACAGTTTAACATTTTGAGCTGGATCCCTTCTACTCAAGGTGTTGTTCTAAGACAAGCAGCATTCTCATCACCTGGGTTGGGCATCACTTGTTAGAAATGCAGAATCTCAGACCCCACCCCAGATCTACTGAATCAGAGTCTCCTTCTAACAAGATCTCTTGGGATTTGTACACCCATTAAAGTTTGAGAAGCACTTATCTAGATTACTGATTTTTCATACTGATTTTCTTTTGTTGTAAGCCATGGATACTTTTTGTGAAATAAAATATACAAATCTACAATAGCCTCGTTAAGTTGGGGATGGGAGAGTGTCTAATGCCATGTCGTCTCACTCATCCACGCTGCCCTCTGAGAAGCTCCTAGTGTTCCGCAGAGAACAGTTTGCAAACCACTGGCCAAGAGTGTTTTGAGATCCTTAATGATAGACTCACGTTTGCAGTCTGTGACTCCATACTTGCTGTATGACACTGCCTGGCTATATGAAATGCTGAGTTTCCCTCATTCTTGACCACTAGATAGTTTATAATTGAAATGCTGTTGAAAAAAATCACAATTCCTCTTTACTATTTGATAGGAAATAGGACTATTTGATAGTCTGTTTGGTAGACTTGAAAGTTGTACATAAAGTGTTTTATGTTTTAACTGAACTCCAGAATTTATTTGTATTTCACCAGTTAACAATGTTCTCTTAATGTTTCATATCCAGTCTAGGTTACCAAATTACAGAGTTATCATAGCTCCCCAGCCTTCTTGACCTTGGAGAGATTCTCAGTTTGTCTTTGTTTTTCCTGACCTTGACAGTCTTGAGGAATACTAGCTCAGTATCCTGCAGAACCATCACCCAATCTAGGTTTATCGAATGTTTTGCTCAGACTAATCTAGGGTTATAAATATTTGGAAAGAACACCAGAGAGGTGAAGATCACTTCTCTTCACATCATGTCAGGGGGAACATGACATCCGCATAACATTACTGATGATGTTAACCTTCCTTGCTTGGTTAAGGCAGGGTTTGACAGTTTTTTCCATTGTAAAGTTACTATTTTTCCCATTCCTTATCCTATGACTTAGAAACGAGTGACTATACTTCAACGGTGAGGACATTAAGCTCCAATTTCTAGAAGGACGATTGTCATATATGTAAGTTTCATTTTGGTTTCTCACAACAATTCCATACTATGCAGTGATCTCTGCATTTGATAAGTGGCTTCATGAATGTAGAGACCTCCCCTTAATCTCAACATCCCTGGAATTAAGCAAAATGCCTGAGATGCATACACATTTCATAAATATTGCTTTTTGAATAAAAATGTTATTTTTTTTACAAAATTAAAGTGTCACAGATCACATAGTCTTTTAGTTTTCAAAAGATTAATTCTCCTCAAGTGATAAATTAAAAAGGTTCACTGTGTACCAGAAATTTTTAAAGTCCATACTGAATACACTAACCAAATGATTTCATTCAAAACTTGTCCAGGTTAGCCTCTTTTTTTTTTTCCCCCCTTTGGTCTTTTTTTACTGACCGGTAACGGAATCGCAACCCTCGGTGTTGGGCCCACACCGCGCTCAGCCAGTGAGCGGGAACCGGTCTCCACATGGGATCCAAACCCTCGGCGGGAGCGCCACCGCACTCCCAAGTGGTGTACTCTCCAGTGTGCCACCGGGCCGGCCCCAGGTTAGCCTTTTTAATAAATTCTATAGTCTGATATTTACTGTTTAATAAAAGTGTAAAACATAGACAAACTAGTTTAACAATCTGGTGCTATAGCAATTAAAGATCTAAAGTATATGTCAGAGTATTTAGTATAAATACAGATGATTGGTATTAATTTCACCAAGATAATGCATCTCACTACATATATATATATATATTTAAATTTATATCTCTATATACAGAGATCTATATAAGTAACTTTCTGAATAGTTTATTGGCAGTGATTCTTTATTAGGTATATTGGTAATTAATTTAATTTACAAAATAGCTAGGGGCCGGCCCGGTGGCGCACTGCTACAGTGCGCCGCTTGGGAGCGTGGCGGCGCTC
>NW_007730287.1:145191-146396 GCF_000696425.1 Galeopterus variegatus | reverse complement strand
GAAAAAAGACAAAAAGGAAAAAAAAAATAGCTCACAGGTTTTTGAAGCATATTTTCATGGAGTTATATTTTTGAATTCTAACTAATGCTTTCCTTATATTGACTATATTTTGAAAAATTGAATTATAGTGTGTGAATATATATAAAAATATTTACATAGATATATATTAATATAAACAATGACATGTTTCTTTATCCATTTGTATGATATATGCAAATATATACACAAATATGCATATAAAGCTTTGTAAAAATAAACCTAAAAGACATAATGCTTTCCTTTATTTTTTTGCAGCTGGCCAGTAGCAGGGATCAAACCCTGGACCTTGGTGTTGTCAGCACCACAATCTATCCCACTGAGATAACTAACTGGCCAGCCACCTTTCTTTATGATATGGTAGAATAAAGGAAATCTTTCTATGTAGCACAAAGTTAATCTAGGAGGAAGTTTTCTATTATTTCTGACCTCTGAAAAATTTTCTAGTATGATCAGGAACAATAAAAAATGCTATAAATCCCTTTAAAGCAATATATTCTTGAATTGATCACTAATGCTCACAGTAAAGAAAGCTGGCTGTATTGTAGCAGTGATAATTTGTATGTTTAATTATTTAGAAGGCTACTACAGTCGAGTTTCTAAAAATCTTTCCGTAAAAATTTCCGAATATAAATCTGTGTGATATAGAGTAATGCTACTTCATCCTTGCTTGCAGGCGAGCAGCATAAACCCTTTCATTAGTACACGCCTTCACTTAAGGGGATTGCTTTAACAAAGGGACCCGGCACATCATAATGACTTTTAGAGTTAAGAGATGACTGTGGCAAAGCAATAAATACCCCGTCTTATTAAGATACGTCAGTTATGGCAGTACTGAGCTATTTTATATTTGGTTTCCCCACAACACATTTCAGTTCAGGCAGAAACCCAGGGATGCACTCCAGAGAAACCCATAATGAGGTCAGATGGAAAATCTTGTCTTGTTTCAGATATGAATTCAATCCATCCTTTCTTTCATGTATGACAATATTCACAGAAGGAACTGCTGCTGACATGTTTTAACTTCACTGACGCTGAAAATCTTTTCTCTTCAGTTGGTACTTTTAGCCTTCACCTGAAAAAAAAAAATCTATGCAGAATAATATTATTAGAGATGGCCACAGATGAAAAAAAAAATCTGGTTATGCATGTTTATTCACCTTTTGCTA
>NW_007730287.1:143119-143726 GCF_000696425.1 Galeopterus variegatus | reverse complement strand
TTCAGGAGGCACTGTTCTAGTCCACCCCAGGGAGCCAGTCCCTGCCCTCTTGGAAATTTTGTTTCTCCATTTGTAAAAATGAGGGTGAAACTGTGCTTTCAAAAGTTCGATCTAGGATTAATACTATATTTTCATTTTTATAAAGGGTCCTAACTACAGCAATAGAGGTTATTTTGTGAATGGAAAAACTAAACTAGAAATAAGTTTTTCTGGAGTCTGTTCTGTGTGTGCAAGTATTGATGGTGACTTCCTGTATCTTTTAAGAACAAGTACAAGATCTATTTCAAAGGGGAGATTTACTGTCTCTCCAATAATATGCCTTATGTTCATTGCGGAAAGTTGCTAATCAATTCAAGTTAGTATCAATTCCCTTGTAATTCTGAATATAATTTTGAAGATGTTAGTTTTATCTGACTCATAGTGAATATTTCTGACCCGTGATTTAGTACTCATATTTAAGTGTATTTAGCAGCTTTTAAATCTGTGTACATTTGTAAAGACCCAGACTCATAATGAAAATATAGCCAATAATGGTAAGTATAAACGAATCAAACTAAAAAGCTTCTGCACAGCAAAAGAAACAATTAACAGAGCTAAAAGACAACCA
>NW_007730287.1:137954-141750 GCF_000696425.1 Galeopterus variegatus | reverse complement strand
GGTTTCGGTGATGGGACACAATAATCAACTACATTGTATATGGACAAAATAAAAATAATAATAAAAAAAAAGAAAACAGAACAAAAGAAAAAAACTTTCAAAAAAAAAAAAAAAGAATCAAGTGATGTTGGATAAGAAATCTAATTTTGAACATATATCCAATACTTGGTTCTTAATGAAGTACGAGATGTGAAAATTGCCAGCACAGAACTTGGCATGTTGTGTGTGCTCGGTAAACATGGAATAAACGAATACATGTTGAATACAATGAAGACCATGTAATAATAAATAGAAAAGTACAACAAAAGCAGAAAAAAAAATTTTTAGAAAACAGAGCACACTATCTATGATGTGATCACAAAAATTTTAAGTCAAGCTGTAATCAGTTTTTACATATTTTAACTATATTTTTGACTCCATTTTCTTTATCATTAAATTTATGGGGTGAGAATAATAAGTGACCCATATCATGATTCACAGAATTATGAAATATAAAATTTGTTTTCATTAAAAATGTGCGTTTTTCTTTTATAAGAATTCAAATAGTTAAAAAAGTCACAAGGGGAAAATTTAAGTCTATTTGACGTCCCATTTGCCCCTGGTCCACTGCCCAGAAGTTTCTTCTCTGTTCATTAAGAATTGTTTTGTATGTACACAAGTGTATTTCTGTGTGCATGAAATTATATTAATTTAAATTTCTTATTGTGATAAAATATATACAACATAAAATTTTGTATTTTAACCTTTTTATAAGTGTATAATTCAGTGGCATTACATATATTCACAATGTTGTACAACCAACAGCACGATCAATTTCCAAACTCTATATTACCCCCAAAAGAAATGAAGTACACACACATCAAGCAGTAACTCCATATTCTGTGTCCATGAATTTGTCATTTATATAAGTGGAATCATACAGTATTTGTTCTTTTGTGTCTGGATTATTTCACTTACAATAAAGTGTTCAGTGTTCATCTGTGTTGTAGCACGTATAAAAATCTTTATTACCTTGTATGGATGAATAATATTCCATTGTATACACATACCCCATTTTATTTATCCATCATATGCTGAACACTTGAGTTGTTTCCGCCTCTTGGTTATAGTGCATAATGCTGTAATGAACACTGGTGTAAAATGTCTGCTTACTCCCGTTTTAAATTTTCTAGGGTGTACGGGGAGTGAGATTGTTAGATTACATGGAAATTCTGGTGTTTCTGAGCTGCCAAACTGTTTTCCACAGTGGCCGCCCCATTGTACGTTCCTACCAGCAGTGTACAAGGGTGCCAGTTTCTCCACATCTCCACCAGCTTTTGTTACTTTCCATGCTTTTAAATCATAGCCATCCTCGTGGGTGTGAAGTGGCATCTCATCATAGTTTTCATTTGCATTTCACTAATGACTAATGATGTTGAGCATCTTTTCATGTGGTAATTGGCCACTTGTATATATATTTTGGAGAAATGTCTATAAAAGCCCTTTGACAATTTTTAAATGGGTTGGGATTGTTTTCATTGTTGGTATTGAGTTGTACAGGTTAACCCTGGATAACACAATTTACAAATATTTCCTCCCATTCTGTAGGCTGTTTTTTTAAATTTTCCTCATAATGTCCTTTGAAGCATATGTATTTCTTGGTTGCTCATGTTTTTGCTCATGTCTCTTTGTTGCTTGTGCTTTTGATGTCATCTAAGAAGGCATTGCCAAATCCAGGGTCATGGACATTTGCCCAGGTGATTTTAGCTCTCATGTTTGGGTCAGTGATCCATATTGTGTTATTTTTGTACATATTATGAGGTACGGGTTCAACTTCACTCTTTTGCATGTGGAAATCCAGTCATCCTAGTAGCTATTTATCAAAGAAACTATTCTTTCCCTATTGAATGGGCTTGGTACCTTGTCAAAAATCAATTGGCCATAGATGTATATGTTTACTCAGGAGCTCTTAATTTTATTCTGTTGATCTACATGTTGCTCCTTATGCCAGTACCTTAATGTTTTGGTTACTGTCCATTTGGAGTAAATTTTGAAATTGGAACATACAGGTCCTTCAACTTTGTTCTTTTACAAAACTGTTTTGGCTATTCAGGGTACCTTAAAACTCTATATGAATTTGAGGATATTTCTGCAAAGAAGGTTGTTGGTGTAAGGTCGCTGAGGAAGGAGACACTAGACAGGAAAAGGAAGAAAAGAAGATCTTATTAACAAGCAGCAAGCGGACTTGCTGGCCTGAACTGAAAAATGGCGTCAGCCCCAAAAGGTAGTTGGGTGTCTTCTTTTACAGGGTTAAGATTGGCATCTGGCCTCGCCTAGGAAGATGGTCATAATTTTCCACTCAGGATTACAGCCTGTTCATGGGAACAGAGACTGGGGAAATAGAAACCTTGGGCTAGCTGGGGGAAGCAGTTACAATGTTACACTCTAAATAATCCTTCAATGAACATGAGAGTGCAGATATTTCTTTGAAATAATGATTTCACTTCCTTTAAATATATATCCAGAAGTGCAATTACTGTATCATATGTTTGTTCTATTTTTAATTTTTGAGAAACCTCCCTACTGTTTTCCACAATACCTGTACCAATATATACCGTCTCCAAAAATGTACGAGGCTTCTCTTTTCTCCAGATCCTTGCCAACACTTGTTATATTTTGACTTTTTGATAAAAGCCATTCTTACAGGTATGAGGTGATATCTCATTGTGGTTTTAATTCATATTTCCCTGATGATTAATGATGTCGAGTACTTTTTCATATACCTGTTGTCCATTTGTATTTTCTCTTTGGAAAAATGTCTGTTCAGGTCCTTTGCCCAGTTTTTAATTGGGTTATTTGTTTTTTCTTGTTTGTTTGTTTTTGTTTTTGTTTTTTTGCTGTTGAGTTGTATGGATTTCTTATGTATATTGTATATTAACCCCTTATCAATATGGATTGAAAATATTTTCCACATTCTGTGGGTTGCCTTTTCATTTTGTTGATTGTTTTTGTTGCTTTGCAGAAACTTTAGTTTGATGTAGTTCCATTGTTAAGGATCTTTCCCTCTGTGTTTTCTTCTAGTAGTTTTACAGGATCAAGTCTTAACATTTAAAACTTTAACCCATTTTGAGTTGATTTTTGTGTATGGCTTATTTTAAGGATTCAATTTCTTTTTATATATATATACACACACACAGATATGGCTTTCCCAACACAGTTTATTAAAGAGAATATCCTTTTTCTGTTGTGTATCTTGGCACCTTTGCTAGAAATTGGCTGACTGTATATGCATGGGGTTATTTCTGGGCTTTCTATCCTGTTCCATTGGTTGATGTGTCTGTTTTTAAGCCAGTTCATGTAATTTGTGTGCTTCTAAGAATTTGTGAATTTCATTTGATTATCTAATTTATTGGCATATAATTGTTCATAGTATTCTTTTATAATTCTTTTCATTTTTATAAGGTTGATAGCAATGTCTTCATTTTCATTTCTGGTCTTAGTTATTTTTATCTTTTCTCTTTTTTCTTTGTCAGTCTAAATAAATGTGTCAATTTTTTTTATCTTTTCAAAGGAACATCATTTTTCTTTACTGATTTTTTGTGTATGTAGTCAGAGAAAATACTTTGTATGAGCTGCATGGTTTTAAATTTATTGAGATTTATTTTTTGGTGGTCTAACATATTTTCATACCTGGAGAGTGTTACATGTGCACTTGGGAAGATTCATATCCTGCTGTTGTTTGGAGTGTTCTATATCTGTCTTCTAGGTCTTTTGGGGTTATAGTGCTTTTAAAGTCATGTACTTCCTTATTAATTTG
>NW_007730287.1:135648-136538 GCF_000696425.1 Galeopterus variegatus | reverse complement strand
GTTTAAATAGAAGTCTCAGATTTTTATCTGTTCACCTGCCTCATAAAGCCCAAGGCCTAACTTCCTGGTTTTTTATGAATATAAAAGCTCAAATACAAGTCATTAGTGCCCATTTTCAGGCCCCTATACTTTAAGTTATTACATTTATGATCAAATTTAAAACTTTATAAAAATTGTTTTGCTTCTTGAACTACAAATTTGAACTAAGGCATGCCTGTTTTTTGATACTGTGTTGTTTCTAAAACATTTCTCATGTCATTTTTACTCTAATATCAGAATCCTTCAGTGTGGGGACTAGAGAATACCAATTGCAAATGGGACCAGAAGGTAACATGACACAAGGCAAAAAACACAGGATTTGTTTCAGAAGACAAGTTTTAATTCAGTTTTATGAAAGCTATGAAAAAGTCTTATGAAAGTTAATTTCTCTAGAAACTCATCTTATTTTTCAGCATGGTTAAAATTTTTAATGCAAATCAAGTTATTGTCAATATTAAAGATGTTAAAGAGAGAGACTGTAACATTAGTAATACATGGGTGATATATCACCTATTATGGGAATATATGTGGTGCATATTATGATGGTTAAGGGAATAATCTCCAGAGTCAGACACTTTGTATTGTAATCTTGACTTCCCTTAAGCAGTGTGAACTTGAGTAAATTGCCTAATCTCTCTGCCTCAGTTTCCACACCTATAAATTGGAGTTAATAAGAGAACATATTTCATAAGGTTGTTATGACAATTAGGTATGTTACTATTTGCAAAGCACTACATGCAGAATAAGTACAATGTAAATCAACATATTTCAGTACTTTCATCGAAATGGTAGTCAAACAATGTGTCTTTTTTTTTAATTCAGTACCTGCTGCTGCTCAGCACTGTGCTAAC
>NW_007730287.1:133493-135395 GCF_000696425.1 Galeopterus variegatus | reverse complement strand
CTCTCTGCCTCAGTTTCCACACCTATAAATTGGAGTTAATAAGAGAACATATTTCATAAGGCTGTTATGACAATTAGGTATGTTACTATTTGCAAAGCACTACGTGCAGAATAAGTACAATGTAAATCAACATATTTCAGTACTTTCATCGAAATGGCAGTCAAACAATGTGTCTTTTTTTTTAATTCAGTACCTGCTGCTGCTCAGCACTGTGCTAACTCAAGGGAATAATAAATATATTAAAATAAAACTTGTCCTCAAAATGACATATACCTTTGAAGATTAGAAAAAAATCAGTGCTACACTATATGGCACTGAATATAATAGAATCCAGAAATTAGGAGACTGGTTTAGGTTTTATTGTTTCATAAGAAGAACAACTTAACGGTCCTTGGGGTCAAGGAAGGGCAAAAAAAAAAGATAGACCACTATAACAAATCTATGGCACATTCCTTTGCTCTTTTAATGTTTCTCAGGTGCTATAAGTATACATATAAAAAGTAGGAAAATAGGGTACTGGCAGACCCACTATTTATTAAATAAGCTTCTGGTACTTAAAGGATTAGGTGAGGAATTTGGGGGGTCTAAGCAGCAATGTGTCTTCCAGGCTACAGTACAAAGAGAAAATTGAACCTCTTACATTTAGCATATGCTTGTAGGACCAGTACCTAGTATGCAAGAATTTGTTAGATCATGCAATAATGACAGAAAACACAAGTTTACTAAAGTTGAGAAAGGATAACAGAATGACCAGAAGGGATTTTTCAGGTGACACCAAAGAACTACTTAAACAATGTAATGGCAACATGAAGTGCTTAGAAATAATGGTCCAGACAGACATCAATGGTAGTTAGTAAATTTATCAAAACAATATGAACATCAAAGGATTACATAAGCAGTCAGCAGCTGCACAAAATCCTAGTGTTAATTGCTACAAATGACCACTCCCATATATATCAAATTCAGTTATTAAAATTCCATGCATTTATAGAAGAAAAAAGTACACATTTTCTTGAATATCTCATTGATATTGCTATTACCTATCCATGTAATTAGCATAACAGTATAAGAAGGCACTTTTTAAAAATCATGGAAAAATAGAATAAAAAGATAATACAAATCTTTTCAAGAACATTTTGAAGTACCCTAGTATTTTACCCCTAGAATCCTCAGGGATATGCATCCTTATTCACTTCCCTAATTAGAGAGAACTCCCTAAACTTAAGATTTAGTTGCTTGCAATGTAATGGGGGAGGGAGGGAAAGGGGAGATGGTATTTAGTAAAAGCTGAATAAAGCTCCCTTCTTCACCATCTTAGATTTTTTTCAAGTTGCAGAAATGC
Source organism: Galeopterus variegatus (assembly GCF_000696425.1). NCBI lineage: Eukaryota > Metazoa > Chordata > Mammalia > Dermoptera > Cynocephalidae > Galeopterus > Galeopterus variegatus. The sequence continues at coordinate 134,053 of NW_007730287.1, read as the reverse complement.
AATCTTGAAAATTAAATGAAACTCCTTGAGAGCAAGCAGCACACAATCAGGAAGCCTGTGTGAAATGGAGAGATTGAGATGACTATCTCGGAGCCTGCCCTGTGGAAGTAAATCCTATCTATTATTGTTTGTCAGAAACCCACAAGGGGGTTTCCTCAAGGCCCCAAAATTGCTTGTGTTGCAAGCTCTTCTAATTCACTAGAGAATATAAGCATCTTCATAATTTTGTCAGTGCATCTCTTTTTTCCTCATCTATCTGCTCATGTACAGAAAATCCCTCTCTCCTCTCCTCTCCTCCACTGTCCTCCACTGTCCTCTTCTCTTCCCTCTCTGTATGTATGTCGGTATACATATATATTTATGTACATTTACACATGTACGTACTATACATCTACACATTCAATAATATCTCTGATAAAAACATGCAATTAAAAAGTTCTAAGGTTTGGACTGGCCCGATGGCGCAGTGCTACAGTGCGCCGCTTGGGAGGGCAGCGGCGCTCCCGCCGAGGGTTCGGATCCCACATACAGACCGGTTCCCGCTCACTGGCTGAGCGAGG
>NW_007730287.1:131170-132922 GCF_000696425.1 Galeopterus variegatus | reverse complement strand
AAAAAAAAAAAAAAAAAAAGTTCTAAGGTTTAAAAACCAAATTTTTAAATCATATATAAAGTCAAAAAAGATGTCAGAATCCTCAAGAATCAACTTAAGGCTTCAAAAGTTTTAAAAATAGAATATTTAAAATAAACTTCTCCTGTTGCTTCTAACATTTTAAAAATGTTATTCTACAATACTCTTTAAAAGACAATTTGACCATGATATTTACTTACAAAGAAAATTAAAATTCCAAGCCACCCCTGTCCTCTGAGAATTTATACTATAAATCAAAATTGGAGTGATGAAATGCAAACTGAAGACAAAAAGAAGAAACGCTAAAACAAAATCATAAGTTAATGTTAAGACACATATGAAATAAGAGAAGTCTATTTTTTATTTCGTGTGGCTTATTAATTAATCCAATCATCATTCTACCATTGCTTATTAAGCTTTGACTTTGTTCTAGATACTATGCTTGTGCCAAGAACACAAAGTGAACAACACATTGTCCCTTCCTTCAAGAAACATAATGTCTAGTTAGGGGAACACAGGTAATAAACAGCCAATTATAAAACTTTAAAAGGTAAGGAATTGTTAACACAACATGGGGTACATGGGTAGAGAATCATGGAAGCTTCCAAGAGAGGGTAACATCTAAATGACCTGAAAATTGAGGAAAAGAGTGAACGGAGTGATCATGGATACAGCAAGAACAGAGAAAGAACACATTTTGTAGGGGAATTTTATAAATAGATAAGCATATTTGGAAGAGAAATGGTGGGAACTGAGTAATGATTTAGAGATTAAGTCTGGAGAAAGAAGCAAAATATAATCTTATAAGCAAGATATGATCCTGTAAGCATTGCTAAAGAGTTTTGGCTTTATCCTGTTGGTAACAGTAGTGGCAGTGGGGAGTGGTATGCGGAAATAAAGTTTAGGAAAAACAAGGAGGACACAAACAAGACATACAATTAAAGTGTCTAAGGCCATAAAAGGTCTAATGCAAATAATACTGAATGGAAAATCTAAATGGAAAAAATATTCATTTTATTCACTTTCAGAAATATACCTAGCACTATACAGAGCCTATAGTTATGGAGATAGAATGATATTATGTATTCAAAACGATCCTAAAGTTTTTCTATCCTATGAAGAACAAAGATGAGAGTGAATCATAGTTTCCAGACAACTATGTATGTATAGAGATTACCTAATGAACATAGTAGTATAAATCTAGGCAATAAAACAGCTCTTTGTATGGATCTTTTTTAATACCCATAAACTGTTAATCTCAAGAGTATCTTTGCTTTAGAGATTTATGTAAATGCATATTTTAGCTGGGTTTTTGAAGTTTGTTATAAAAACCAAGTTCAGCACAAATAGCCCCGTTCCCACTACTTGTAAATACCTGCACCTGTCATCATTTTTCAGTTCAAGCCCATTTCCATGAAGCCTCTCCTGATTTCCCCAACTGGATGTCATCTATGTCACTACCCCTAAGCCCCAGAGTTTGGATATTGCTTCTCTTAAAAATATGTATTTGAATGTAAGATTTTAACTTTGTACTGAGGCAGCAAGATGCAATAGGTACAAACTATTAAAGAAATATGGATTCATAAAAGAAAATGACCCAGAACTATTTAGCATTTCTCTAGTTATGGAATCTTTTTAGGGGGAAAAAATTGTCCTGGTACATTTCAAGGCATTTGGCCTCTCTGATTTCTAGAGAACTAATTAACTGTAATACCACTAAATCTTTGTGATAAC
>NW_007730287.1:127499-130606 GCF_000696425.1 Galeopterus variegatus | reverse complement strand
TTCTCTAGTTATGGAATCTTTTTAGGGGGAAAAAATTGTCCTGGTACATTTCAAGGCATTTGGCCTCTCTGATTTCTAGAGAACTAATTAACTGTAATACCACTAAATCTTTGTGATAACTAAAATATATTTCTATCCATTTATAGTCGCCCCTGATTACCACTACATAGATGAGTCTGATGTCCACAAGAAGGATTTAAAAGGGTTTGGAGAAAACTTGTGACCAACATTTTTGTAGATAGTTACTGAAGTGATGTGAGTCCCATCTCCTCAAGCGGGGAGGAGTAGGTGGTGCTGTCCCTTTTAACAAGGACACATTGAGAGCTGACTCTATGATTCCTGCAGTTAGTGGGGTGGCATAGTGGACTGGGGTCTGGCTGCCCTCCTCCTTGAGACATCTAGAGATTGAGTGACGTGCTGCTTTATTAGCAGAACAGGGATCAGAAGAGTTGCTGCTGAACTGAACTGGATCTGCACACCCAGAGTCTACTAGAACACATGGCATCTGAGTGCTTCCCATGATTGGAGAGGTTTTATTCATTCAGGAGAGCCAGCCTCTGGTCTTTGGAGGTTCTGTGTAACAGCCTAAAGGGGCAGAATGAACCCAGTAACAATTCCTATGTACTGTGGAAAGAAGTGCAAGCAACAACTCATTCATTCAGGAGAGCCAGCCTCTGGTCTTTGGAGGTTCTGTGTAACAGCCTAGAGGGGCAGAATGAACCCAGTAACAATTCCTATGTACTGTGGAAAGAAGTGCAAGCAACAACTGGAAGGTAATTAGAACTACAAATTTGAAGAATCCATGAAAGCCCTAGAAAGGCTTGGCTTTAATCTGCCACGTACTTTGGTAAGAATTCGCCTTTCCTTGTGTCCCATATCTTACAAGCCTACCACTTTAGGAATCAGACATCTCAATAACTGCTGGTGATACATATGGAATGAGAGAAAGACCATATTCTATCTTGCTGCTAGCACCTTAGATAGAGATAATTTACTACTAAATCATGTTGGTTATTTGCATTATTATTCAGGAATGGATTTCTGATTTTTGAAATAGGTTTATATTGTATTTGAAAATTAGAGTGAGTATAAAACAGATTATTACCTAAACAGGAGAGGAGAATGTATGGGATTTGCCAAAGTTTTTATCCAGGAACAGGAAAAGTTTAACAACAGTGCATATATTTCATTTTGTAAGTGATAAAATAAGCTCTATTTAGATTGAATCCTACCTTATACTTCCATAATGTGCCTGTTACACATTCATCATATTCTTATGTGGACTAAAAATTTTTGTGCTTATGCCTTATATCCCCCTAGTAGATTCATAGTTCTCAAGCTATGCATTTTTTTCTTGTTGTTAAAATGCCTTTAAAAATATATAAATAAGAGTTCTGTAAGTTGCACAACACTCTTGTGCTCCAATATAAATATTTTTTCCCAGAAAAGCCTCATCAGTTGCATGTTTTTATCATGTGAAACAGTAGGAGATAGTACTCAGGAATGAAAATGTGTTATAATACTGATGCCAAAATGTAGAAGAGATAATATAAAGAGTTCATCCAAATCAACTTTAAAAAATTTGCATTACCCATAGTCTAGTGCTATTAACAGTTTGGAAATAAATAAATAAAGTTCTACTTCTTTATGAGAAAAAGTAAAGACACTAAAAGCAGAATGAAACAAATATGCAAATATGATATTCATCAGGCTACTTTTACCTTGCTTTTACCAGCTATTCCTACCATCAACCTCAATATTTAAAAATCAGCATAAAACCAAAGGATGTTTCCATATTCATTTGAAAATTAGATGCACTATATTTTAAAACTCATCATTTTGCCCTCGACTAATATAATGTAGTTTCAGAAAGAAGGCAGGCCATTTTTCATCGGTTTATAGCCCATCCTACACAAAACTCTACTCAACACAAAGCTTCCATATTATTCAAAAAATGTACATGCTTTTTCATGGGAAAGGGATTAAATCACTCAGTGAGGTATCCCATCCAAAATATTCACCAGAGTAGATTTACAATAAACTAAACACATTTGGACGGAAATCATAGCCCAAGAGCACAGCGCATTTTCTGTGCTTGAATTCCATTTTTGATAATAATAGACAATCTCTCACAATTCAAAGACAGTTCTGTACTTTCTCGGGCTGACAACTGTTGTCCTTGTTGGGGTAGTACTCTCAAGATAAATTATGAATGCAACGTGAAAGCTGTAAAATTTGTTGTATCTTCTATTATCTCCATGTTAAAGGCCACAAAAGCTCTTCAGTGAAGTCAGCCATTAAGAAATGACAGGTATTGCTATCAGGCTTCTTTATTGCCTATTACCTGCAATGACAGCAGCTGCTACACCACCACTCTACAGCCTATCACATTATTTGCAGCTAAAGCCAGCTACTGTGTCATTTTGGCTCATTTTCTTGACAGTGCCGTCATAAATCCATGCAGCTGCGGGGTAACTGTCGACTGCCTCGATTATCTTCATAGCCAGAATGAATCTTGAAATGTGTGTAACAGGCAATGACTGTTATGGATCAGGCACAAGGGCCATTCCCTATCCATCCTGTCAGGTCTGTGAAGCAATGCCTCCCACAAAGAGAGTTCCTAAACTACTGTCATGTAACCAAGTAATGTACCCCAACTTTGAGACATCTTGAGACTCTGCTAGGAAACCAACAGCCTTGCCTGGCCTCCCATGGAAGCCTTGTTCCAGGACCATGCAGATTTTTAAAGAAAATATAAAAATGTAAAGTTGTGTTTCCTGTGAGTTTCCAAGGCAGAAATTTTGACAATATGAAAACTAAGATTATTTAAGGAAATAGCAAACATCAATTATTTATTTTGGGGAAAGTAAATATTTGCTGATGTTTATATAATGCCCACAAATTAAGAATGACAAATAAAACACTTTTTTCTGAAGGTCATGTTAATACTTGATATTCTTTCCCAGCGGTTTAAAAATTGGGTTCTGGTGAGTACTTGGCCCCTGCAGAGTTGCCCAGGGGCACTAAAGGAGGTGAAACTGGAAAGCCTCTAGAGACCTATTTCTTTACTTTACCCAGAACAGCTCCACTTTCATCTTTTGTATACT
>NW_007730287.1:125147-126414 GCF_000696425.1 Galeopterus variegatus | reverse complement strand
CCTGTTAAAATAGGTTAGAAAACTATATATTGCTTTCATTGTAAATGTTATGATAAAACATTGTAGAAGAAAATTTACAAAAAACACAAATGAGCGTATACTATTATATAACTATTTCATTACTTTTTTATTGTAAACATCACTGCTTAATCTGATGATGTTTCCCCCCACCCCTCTAGTTGAAAGGAAATGCATCTTTTTAAGGTAGTTTGAATTGTACTTGAACTAGACCTCATCTTTTTTCCCACTTACTTCTGGAACTTTTTATCACTTTGCTGTAAATATCCTTGGTAAATGGCTTTCTTATAGCATTCAGTCATCTCTCTGGTTATACTGCCATCAGTTTCCTTCTTAGCATTAGTAATTACCACTATAAAGACCAAGAAGCCATTATAATTTTCTGTTATTATTCTCATTATTATCACTATTATAATTAAATTATTAAATAATTGAGAATGGCTGTGATTGTCAAACTTTTGTGTGCAAATGAGTTTAAGAATGCTGATGTAGGTGTATGGAAACCACACCTGGAGAAAATCTGCTATAAGGCCCCAGTCAGTTGCTAAAAAGTAGCTATTTTTTTAATAACCGGATTGGAAAATTAGCCATTTTACCAACTTATATAAAGATTTCTGCTCCATTAAACTACCCAATTATGTACAATACAATTAGGTATACAGTACATTTAGTATTCAACAAATTTTGAGGCAACAATAACATATAAAACATGGTGTCTTATCTCTACTTTTGAAGAAATAATTTTTTCTGTATTATACTATGAGTAAGGGCTTGTATTGTACACTTGGGGTTCTGAAATGAACAATACAGACTACCATCAAGATATTTATAGAGGAGCTGATGAAGACAAATATGAAAAAAATAATGCCAATAAATTAATTACGTGAAATGTGCTATGTTTAAAAATATGCAAGTTTTTCTAGAACGTATCTAACATATCTATCTAAAGAATGTGGAACTTCCCTTGTGAAAGCAGGAATTGTATTAGTTTTATTCTTCCCTCCATCTCTTGCACCTAACAAAACATATAAGAAATCAATAAAGATCTGCCAATGGGTAGGAGAGTATGCAAACTAAAATCAAGTGGGCTTCTCCGGAAAGTAATTTACAAACTCAATTAATCAAAGCCTAGAAAGGTGTATTCCTAAATAAAGATAAGAAAGAACTTTTCTGGATGAGAAATAGCACATTTTTGCCAATATATTCCTTATGTCCACTAATTCACATCTGCTTTTGGAAACCGAGAATG
>NW_007730287.1:122517-124959 GCF_000696425.1 Galeopterus variegatus | reverse complement strand
TATAAGAAATCAATAAAGATCTGCCAATGGGTAGGAGAGTATGCAAACTAAAATCAAGTGGACTTCTCCGGAAAGTAATTTACAAACTGAATTAATCAAAGCCTAGAAAGGTGTATTCCTAAATAAAGACAAGAAAGAACTCTTCTGGATGAGAAATAGCAGATTTTTGCCAATATATTCCTTATGTCCACTAATTCACATCTGCTTTTGGAAACCGAGAATGTTAATGACATTCATATCCAGGTGTGACTTTAACATAAAGTCTTCAAGTCTCTGTTGAGGACCAAGTGAGAAAGACTTTGTTTCTCATGCTCAGGATGAATTCTACATCGATAAATTAAAAAGGTAACAACTGCATCCTGGAAAGTATGATCTGGGGAAGTGGGATACTTTTGGCAAACCTTCCCATTTGAGAGGACAGTGACTCCTGAGAGGAAGGTCAAATATATTGTTCTGTGGAGTGTTACAGAACAAATGAAAACAAAGGAAGGCAGATCAAGTGTTGGAAAGGGAAACTCACTGAGAAAATACCGATTTCTCCAGAACCCATAGCTCATAGACGGTAGTAGTCTTCTTACTATGTATGTATCTATCAAAACATCATGTTGTATACCTTAAATATATACAGTAGAAAAGACTGTGAAAAATATAGACATGTGTATAAAATAAGATTCTAAAAGTGCTACTTCTTGCCACTTTGAGAAAAGTGTTGTTTCAGCGAATGATTATTGGGACCGCAATATAATGCATATAGTGAAGTGTTTAGTACACATGTATCAAAAACAAAACAAAACAAACGAAAACTCATAGCTGACACTATGACTGATAGAGCATTATCTTTTGTCTGGAAGGAGGAAAGATCATTTGTAATTTGTTTACCTCCTGGCCATACGTTTCCTGAGACGTTTTGTAGAATTTATGTGTTTCCTGTAACTCAGGCCCTTACTTAGGTAGCACATGCCTCTGGAAATTACAAAATTTAGAAGAAGCTACAATATTTCCACAGTTCTTTTGACTCTGTGGTCTCTATAGTCATTCAGCATACTCCATCGATAAGTTTCTTGAAATACGATTCTCTTTTTCTTTAATGTTAGTCTTATAGCCTTATTTAGAGATGTGTAAGGAGGTGGAAGCTCCAAATGATTCAGTAATATGGAGATCCCACCAACACCTGTGTCCATGTACATGCATATTAATTTTCAGTACAGAGAAAAGTGTTAAACAGCAGGGACTGTAATCACAAGGACACGATTATCCTGACACTTGTTTCTGAGATTTTATCAAAATATATCAGTGTTCTCTCCAGAGATCAAATCAGTGTTTGTAACCTCTATAACATTTTATACACAAAGAGTGTTCTTATTTAATATTGCCCAATCTTGGACCTCTAAAACCTCCTACCCATCAGACAGATAAGAGAAGAAATCTTGTGATAGAACTTAACTGAATACCCATCCATTATGTTCTTATTTAATATTGCCCAATCTTGGACCTCTAAAACCTCCTACCCATCAGACAGATAAAAGAAGAAATCTTGTGATAGAACTTAACTGTATACCCATCCATTAAGAAATCTTGTGATAGAACTTAACTGTATACCCATCCATTAAAAAACTAAGGGCACAATGGGATTATAGATCAATAGGAAACAGTAGGGGGCTTGGCAAGACATAGATGGTTCCTCAAACTGAGCAGCCGAGGAGAGTTTAACAATGGAACAATTTAAAACTGTGGGCAGAATTTTGAAAAACCAACAAGTAATAATACAGTAAACTAGGGCTTGCAAAAGGAGAGGTGGGGACTCAGAAACCTATCCCAAAGCTACCCTGATGGGACAGAGGAGGGGGAGGTTACCGGCACACTGAGAGGATAGCTTTATGGAGAGTGTCATTTCATGCCATCTGTTGCCTTCAGCAGAGATGAGGCCAACACACAATGCCCTAAGAGGAGGGACCTGGGGAATAAATGTCTCTATCTACCCATTCTCCTCTTTTCATCTGGATCTCCTTTTATTGCCTCTTATTGACTGAATCCAACCAGAGGCATAGGAAAAGAGAGCCCATCAGGCAGTCTATGCAGGTCAGTGTTCTGGGGAACCACCGTGAGAAGAAAAGGATGGAAAGTAGACCTTGAGAACCAAACAGAAAAGTCTCAGCACACAGTGTTTCCCATAGTATGTTCCAAGGAATACTAACTTCATGAAATGAGCCACAGTGAAAAAGATCCAAGATCAAATACGCTTTGGAAATGCCACATAGTGTAACCCACATGTGTCCATATACTCTGTGCAAGGCACCGTTTGAGGAACTGAGGATAGAGCAAGGAAGAAATAAGGGAAGTCTCTGCCTTCATGAAACAACCTATTGGGAGAAACAATAAGTGCACAAATAAACAAATGGCTGTGTAATATAATGTTCAGTAGTGACCAGTGTTATGAAGAAT
>NW_007730287.1:119909-122330 GCF_000696425.1 Galeopterus variegatus | reverse complement strand
GCACAAATAAACAAATGGCTGTGTAATATAATGTTCAGTAGTGACCAGTGTTATGAAGAATACTAAAATAGCTTATTTTTGATCCAGTATATATTAAACATTTCATTAAATACAATTTGGGAAACATGAATTTAACAAAAATACGATTTTCTAATAGGGAAATTATGGCCCCCTCAAACTTACTAAGACATTTTAAGGATTTTGATTATAGTACATTGGTTCACCTCAGTGTGGACATAGATAAGACAGATATTAAATTAGGTAATTTAGGAAATTGACAAGAGCTATATCAATAAGAATAAGCTATATAAAGTCAAGCACAGAATGACAATGTGAAAAATATACAAAATAAAAAAAGTGAAAAAAGGGTAAGTTAAATTTTTAAATTAAAAGTGAGAGTAAATTATATATTTTAAAATTCAACTCAATTTGAGCCAAAGTTTAAATTTTGTTTATCGCTTGAGTCTTACAAATCTGGTATCATTAGACTTGATCATAAAGGTAAGCTGGAATAGTTTCAAGTCATTTTTTCTGTATTTCCTTCATCCCTTTTTAGAGATGTTTGTCATATATTATTCTCTGTAATTTCTTACTTTTCTATAANTCATCCCTTTTTAGAGATGTTTGTCATATATTATTCTCTGTAATTTCTTACTTTTCTATAAAAATGATCATACATTTACTATTCATCTTTATATATCCTGTGTCTGGGCCCGTTTTTCGCCTGGTGAGGTTTGAGACATCTTAAGAGATGTCTTTCAAACTGTATAATAATTATAATAATAAAATTGTACAGTAATAATGATTATAGTAATAACAACAATGAAATTTAACTTTATCACACGCTTGTTTTGTGCCAGATAATGTTTTAAGTGCTTACATGGATTATTCCATTAGTCCTCACAACAACCCAATGACATGGATACTAGTATTATCCCCACCCTATAAACTAGAAAATTAAGGCATTAGGAGTTTAAATAACTTGCCCACTGGCATATAGGTAGGAAATGGTGGAGCCAGGAAATTTAAGCCCAGAGCCGGAACTCTTAATCGTTAATGCTATATTGTAAATAATGTTCAGACTAAATCTAATTAATTTAAGCATATCTAACTATCTAATTTTTGATGTATCAGCTTCAAGCATAGAAAATTTTGAATTATAAAAATGTATCAGAGTTCAGTATATTAGAAAAACGAGGAGATATGTGTTAAAACAAGAAAAATAAAGAAGCAGTTGAAATTCAGAAGAGAAAGATGAAATACAGATGAAGTAAATATACTTGCAGTCCATAAGCAGAGGAAGCTAGAGATGTTATATTCAATAGGATTTAGAGGTAATTGTGGGATAAATTACACTGGAGCATTTTAAGAGGAGACAATGTTGTTTTTTATACCTTATGCTATGACATTTACAGAAAAATAAAAATTTTAGTGGCATACTAGTATTTTTACATAAAATAAATACAAAAGCCTAGTTAAGACATAAAATTCCATGTACCACTAGAGATGAGGGAAGCATATTTAATTCATGTACTTTCAAATATGACTACCATGGGTACATTTTTATTTGAAAGTATTTTTATTCTATGATGAATAAGGTTATACATACTCTATTGTGGCTATATCAGCCAATTTTTAAAATAATTATCTGACCTTAAAATTTCAACACTTTTCTCACTAATTATGCCATTAAAATGAAAAGGTTTGTGTAGAATTAAAAAAATAAACTTTAATAATTCTTTGAAGAGAATATGTAGATAGCTTCTACCAGTTTAAATATATTTTTCATTGACTATTCTAAAACTAAAAAAAAAGGAACAGAACAAATACAATAAAATTCTAGAAAATAATTGAAACTATATGATACACTTAAGGCAATATGCTGCTTGAGTGGCTCCCTGTACACTGCCAGCACCTAGTAGAAAATATTAGCAGTGTTAACTATTTCATTATCTATCTATTTAGAATGAGTTAAAATCCATTTTTCCCCTAAAGCCAGGTGTATGAGTAAAAGACTATGTACTCTCCAATATTTTGAGTTAGCAATGTATGATATGTAGTAGAGAAAGTAATAAAAGTAGATCACATAGACATAGAGATGGAATGTGGTGGTGACATAACGGTGATCGTCCCCGTGTTACTGTAACCATGGTCGAGGCAATGATTTCACAATATCAACCTTGTAACAACTACTAATCTCAATAAATGGACAACTGAAAACAAGCTGAATTGACCCACTCACTGCCCAAAAGAAACACGCATCTCCCGGAGTTGTATTCCTTATTGGGAGTAGAAGTTCACCAGTTGAAAAATTTACCCAGTTGCTCTCACTATGGATCGTGAGGACCATTGTACAATGCGAGCAATAATGCTTTTGGCTTTGCTAAAATTGGGGGAAGCTATATGGACGGGAAAAGGTAA
>NW_007730287.1:105265-119848 GCF_000696425.1 Galeopterus variegatus | reverse complement strand
CGGTGATCGTCCCCGTGTTACTGTAACCATGGTCGAGGCAATGATTTCACAATATCAACCTGTAACAACTACTAATCTCAATAAATGGACAACTGAAAACAAGCTGAATTGACCCACTCACTGCCCAAAAGAAACACGCATCTCCCTGAGTTGTATTCCTTATTGGGAGTAGAAGTTCACCAGTTGAAAAATTTACCCAGTTGCTCTCACTATGGATCGTGAGGACCATTGCACAATGAGAGCAATAATGCTTTTGGCTTTGCTAAAATTGGGGGAAGCTATATGGACGGGAAAAGGTAACAGAGAACAAAAATTTTTTTCTCTCGGGCTTTAGACACACAGAACTAAGCAAAGAAAATTGGATTACTTTAAAAATCAATTGTAAAGTTCAAACTCAATTGTCCTTTTCCTTAACAGAAATTATTTACCTGTGAATTATCTAGTTAGGCAACCTTCTTTATCTTTACAAAGTATTTCCATGGTTTCTATATATCAGAATATTATTCTCCTTTCAAAACTAATAACCCTTTCCTTGAATCTCTTTGAAAGGCAGCCACTTTGTACACACGCATGTTATAATGGTTGGTCAGGAGCCATGTAGGGGGCTGAATACTATCTCTGCCATTTAGCTGTCTGGTTGTGTGTAAATACTTAACTTCTCTGAGATTCTGTTTCCTCATTTGAAATTAGGTTAATTATGCCTATTTTGAAGGATTATTAGGAAGATTAAATAATGTAATGTGAATTACTGTCATGTATTAATAATCCATAATGGCCACTAAATTACTTATTTGTATACACAATACCATGATTTTTGTTCATAATATCTCTTTACCAGAATGAAATTGAAGATACGTCTACATTTTATTTTTCTTTGCATTTCCCACAACTCCTAGCTCAATGACCATATAAGAAGGCACTCAATAAATGCAGACTGCACGAGTGTAGGAATGGATAAATAATGGCAGATTGCTGTCGATGTCCTGCCTTAATGTGCCGTTCGGTACTCAGATTTTTGTTGCAGGCCTGACTGTCATCATGATCAAGCAGGCAGAACTCTGCCATTGTTTGGCAGAATTCTAGGTTGTTTTGGATATTCATGTGCTTCACTAAACAGTAGTTCTGTGTGAAGGGCATATTTGTTGCAGGCCTGACTGTCATCATGATCAAGCAGGCAGAACTCTGCCATTGTTTGGCAGACTTCTAGGTTGTTTTGGATATTCATGTGCTTCACTAAACAGTAGTTCTGTGTGAAGGGCATATGCTTTGAATAATCTCATTAGATTTTGAAAAATACATATATCACTTCCTATTATACTGTCAATGTAAAATGTAAAGCTATATGCGCAAAGTTTCCAAAATTGATTTTACTGAAACTTCGTTTGAAGAAAAAAAGTTTATTTAACTCTCTCTCTAAATTCTGGGAAGAATCTTTCAAGAGTGTAAAAACTTAGACAATTGGAGATTACAGGAGAATATCCAAAAGAGGATTTCTATCTGTTAAGGTATCTCCTCCCACACCAGGAAGAGGAGAAAAACTCTTTCTATGGTGGCTGGTCACTATGGGGATCTGAACCCTTGACCTTGGTGTTATAATACTGAGCTCTAACCAGTTGAGCTAACCAGCCAGCCCCCAAAGAGGATTTCTTTAGAGAGACACTGCTATGAGTCTCAACCCACCCCTTGCAGGAACACAGTGGATTGGTTTCTGAGTCACACCTGAGGAACCTAATTGGTTAGATGTGATAGCAAAGTAAAGAACTGTGTTTTGAGAATTAACCGAATCCCCAGAACTTCTGGAAAAAGAAAGACTGCTTTTCCCTTCTGACATAAAAAGATCATTCTTGAAAAAGAGCTGAGAGAACCACTGGGAAGGCCAAGGACAACTCAGGGAAGGGAGCTGGAGGGGGACTTCCAGATACCATGGGGCTTCAGGTGGTGACCAGACAGATTAGATTTGCGTCAGTCCAGGGAAGGTGACTGCAGATAAAGCAATGGGGAAGGGACTCTACAGAAGGCCCCGGAGAGGGCTGCTATGGATCACCACCAGAGCATGAGTCAAGTAAGATCTTTCATACTCTCCTTTATTTTTATTCTCCTTTCTCACTACTCCTCCAGCCCAGAAGGTATTAGCTAAATGAGAGAGGAGGATCAGTCTTTAGCTGAGGAAAGACAGAAAGCACTAAACCAACACCATCTTCTTCCCCGATTGTAGCTGTTGGGAAAATAGAATAATTTAATCAAGCTCTCCTCACCTCAGGGCTGGTTGCAGGTGGTTCAGTAGACAAATTGTGCGTGGGGGGGTGGAGTTGGTGCACATGCACAGTGCCACCACCTTGGCTGGCGTCTGCCTGAGGTGAACACTGCTCCACGCAGCCATGCTTTCCAACCTGTGGCTTCCAAGGACCTCTTTGCTGGTTACCTAGCTCATAGACCTGTGTGTGAGGGGTCTGGGGACCCAGCCTGGCCTGTGAGGGGTCTGTGAACTCCAGACCCAGCCCTAGCTCGACAATTGGCCCAGTCAGTGCAGGATTACGGGCAGGTAAAAGAGCCCGACAACTGGCATAGTCATGTAGCTTTACAATCAGCATCAGGAACAGGATAAAGAGCTCGACAGTAGCCCACGGCAGGCCTGAGATTGGGGGTGGGAGTGGGAAGAAAGCCACAACTAAGAAGGAGGTACAGAGGTTTGATTCTTATAGAACACTGGAAATTATAAATCCTGAACTGTGTTATGTTTTTATTATTACTGTGACTATAGGACTTTAGTTACATAAGCATGGCAAGAGAAGTCATGGGGCCTGCCTAAGATTCCATGCAGCCAACAGAAAAGGACCAAACTCACTGAGAAAATTCAAAAGTATGGTGGGAAACAAAAATAATCCTCTTTTTATGATTAGGTCCTAGAATCTATCTGTTCATGGAATAATTATGCCACTTAACATACCTAAATTTGGTGTAAGTACTTTTCACAAGTGATGGTCTTGATTATATAACATTTTTGTCACATGATAAGCATTTTCTTTATTCTCAATTAGTATTGTGGTAAATTCAGACTTATGCTTATTTAGTTTTACAAATGTAATATGATAAGAAAACAAAATAGTGCTATTTCTTGGTCTGATAAAATGTCCTCAGGGATTATACTGTAAGACCAGTTAGTGGATAAGATACTATTTTTCAAAATCATTTTTTCTATTATTTTTAATATTAAAGCCTTTTGAATGAAAACATAACCTAGTCATAGATTTGAAAACAAGCTTTTACTGATGAAGAAGCATCTCTAAACAATGTAAGAATTCTGTTAACAACATAGTTATAAGAAAAAAAAATTAAATATACGAAATAGAATATATTTCTATATATTATATATTTAAATATAAGAAATAGAAATTTTAGTTCTTATATCTTGTACCTATTTAACCTGATTCTATCTTTTAGTACAGACACAATCTATCCCGTTTTATATGATAACGTTTTAGAACTTAGTAAAGAGTTATATTTTGTCTTCCCATTTTACAGTTATATTATATTGGCCCACTTCTGATGTGAATTCAGTGCCTTCAAGATTTACTTAATCCTTGGAGTTGCTCCCTGGGCATACTTAATTTATCATCTACTCTTGTAATATGATACTGGATTTAAGATTACTGAATTTTTCTCTTTGACCAACCATATATTTAATAAATTTCAAGTGTATCAGTGGAATAATACCGATGTGTGATTCCCTAAGGAATTAGAGGAATCACATTTAAAAACAGTACAGCTCTTCAATCAATCAACCAACCAACCAATAACTGGCAGTGGGGGTACTTAGGAAGCTATACGTTCAATTAAGGTGAGGCATTTCTAATCTAGCCAGGAAACTAAGAAGTCATAAAAGAATAATAAACAGTGTATCTATGGGTGTGTATAACTGGGCTAGCTCAGAACAACTGCCTGCATCCTAATTGCCAGGAGGCTCTCCTCTGTATGCTGGAGACACTGATATACACACCTGAGACTGATTCAGAATTGAGAAGTTAAAAGAAACAGTCCTTTTGAGGAGCTTTCTTTATTCCTGAGGTATCCACTTTTCAGGGATGCAGAAGTGGCACAGTGGCAGTAGCTGTCACAGTAAAGTGGAGATCCTGATTCTTCAAGCTTGATGGTGACTGCACAGTGGCAGCAGCATTATCACTGGGCCAGTTCTGGAGCAAGATTTTGAGTGTTGTTCCTAGAAGCTTAGTCTCAAGTATCTTTTTCCAGCTCCCCAGGGATTGTGTGAGCCATTAATTGGATTATCATTTAATTTTTCATCTACCAGGACAGTTTAGAGAGTGAAAACAGGATGACATTATACATTATACTCAAGACAACAGTCTTAAATTAAGACTGACCAAAGTTGTGTCGTTACTTTATCTGTCAATCTTTAGTAAATCCAGTTTCTTTATAAACATATCAGAGTAGATTCATTGTATGTAACAAAGAACCTTCACCAAAACCAAAATGAATTGTGGTATACCCATGCTATAAAATATTATGTAAATATTACCTAGAATTAATGAAGCAAAATTTTTATCTTTAAAAGGATGTTCATATTGTACTATTAGGAGATAAAGAAATGTGCAGAGGTTTCTGGGTTTGATGATAATGCTTCTGGCACTGGGAGAACATAGAGGCCTTCTAGATTCAAATGTTCCCTAATTTTCTCCTATATTAGAAGACAGCAAGAAATAAGAGCAAACAAAACACCTATATCTTCTACCTAAGAAGATGATAAAACTCCATTTATGTGTAAATAAGGGAAATACACATCCAAGACCCGAAAACTACCTTCAGATCTGATTCAGATGGTGGGAGTTTGGTGCAGATAATGGAAGAGAGAAAGGATTATGTCAGGGTCTTGGTGGTAACAGAACAGAGAAAGCACCAACCAGAGTCATCTTCTGAAAGAGAAGCCTTGTTCTGGTGGAAAACATGCAGTTTTTAGTAACTAAGGAAGAACTGATACAAATGAGAATAAGAGATACATAGAGAAAAAATAAGACAATAAAACAGTGGTAGTAATAACAGTAATAGGATCATTGAGGAAATAGTTGATGTGGAAGACAACCAAGAAGATCCAGCACAATATTTTTAGTACCTGAAGCAGAAAAACAAACTAATGGAACCAAATTAACATCTAAAGTTAGAATTAAAATATTTATGAATTAATATTTCATGAAGATTAAAGTGCCCACTATGTACCTGGGGATATTGAAACAGAATTCTCTACTCTAAGACATGTCATTACAAAGCTTTAAGAATGAAAAAAAGGTTCATCTCCTCCTCCAGGATAAAGACTAAATCACTTATTTTAAATTCCAGTTGTTCACAGTGATTTTCTTATGTATATTAACCTTGTATTCTGTTGAGATGGGGGTGCTCAGTTACCCTGGGTTCAGGCTTCAGGACACACCTCTGGCTTTCAAGCCACTCCCCAAGATCTCAAACCCTCCTCTCAGCTCTCCCCTAGAGGAGAGTTAGTGTTGCTTGTTGGGCTTATTTTGGGCATGGACACTGGGAAATCGAGACCATAAGGGGCCAGCTTATACAAATCCAGTGGCTGGGAATGCTCGGTAGAAAGGGGTTATATAACCCTAATAGCTGAGCATGCTCAGTAAAGTGGAATTTATCCTTTCAATGACCTTCCACTGGAGGCGCCAAAGAGAATGGAATAATAGGGTTGGTGCATGTGATGGAATTTGACATATGAACATGCCCTAAAAGGAGACCAACTGAGTATGTGCAAAACTATCTTACATAATGAGCAAACACCCCCTTAATTTACTATTCACTGATAACACTAATGTGTCTTACATAGTCAAACTATAAAAGCTGGATCAAGGCAGGAGGCGAGGCTGCGGCTCATTCTTCTACAGCCAGCCTGCACTCTGCCTATGGAGTGTGTATTTCTTTCTTTTTGTATCAAACTTACTTTCAGCAAGTGGCTGCTCACTCTCCTGAGCAAGCCTGCATTCTGCAGTAAACTTTAAATGTGTATTTTTTACTTTTGTATTAAAATTGGTGTGGTCCCTGCTCAGTCTCTGGAGCTAAGCCACACTCTTGCTGTGAAATCTGTATCTCTTCATTGCATTAAACCTGTTCTCACTTTCTACTGTGACTCTGCCCTTGAATTCATTCCTGTGGCAGAGTCAAAAACCTTACAAGACGATAGGGTGTGTTGAGGCCAACTACAAGGCCTCCCTACATCCTTTCCTCTGGCATCACTGTGACCTTGACATACTTGCTTCTTAGTTACTGGGGTTTATTTGGTCAATCTTTGGGATTTTCTACATAGAAATCATGTCATCTGTGAATAAACGTTTCATTTCTTACTCCCAATATTTAAAATGTGTATTTTCTTTTCTCATCTATCATGCTAGCTCAGACTTCCAGTATGATGTTGTGTAGAAGTAACGAAAGGTAACTTTCTTGCAGCATTCCTAAACTTAGGTGAAAGTGTCCTGTGTGATAGCTATTAGCCACAGGTTGTTAACACTTGATATGGGGTTAGTTTAAATTGAGATATGCTAGAAGTATAAAATACATACCTAATTTCCAAGCTTTTTTATGAAAAAAGAAAGCAAAATTTCTTGTTAATAATTTTTAATAATGACGTGTTGAAATGATATATTACGAAAACTACTTTTATTACCATTTTAATGTGGAGTACTGAAAATTTTATACATTATATATTTATAACATTATATAGATGTGGCTCAAGTTATATTTTTAGTGGGCAGTGCTGCTACCCTACTTCATGGAAGGTTGATGTGATAGCTCAGCCATTTTGTACCACAAGGACAAAAAGTCAATCCTAACATTGGTTAAACAATGAGCCGGAAGGGCCTTTGTTCCTCATGCCTTGTGGAATTGTGTCTTACTGAACTTTATTCACATAGACACAAATAAAATCTATCCTATTTATGCCACATTTATTTTAGACTTTCTGTCACAGAATTATCTCATTTTTATAATTTTGTGTGAATGTACGTATGCAAATAGGTAGGTCAGTAAAACATATTCAGCAAAATCCCATCCCATGTTGGTGAGGTGAATTTCCTTTTGAGTTTTTTTATTTTTCTTTAATAACGAATATCAGTTCATTTATGAAAATGAAGGTTTGAATACCAACACTAAATAAAAAATAGTTTGCAAATAATCTAAAAAAAAAAAATTGACTTCCCAATCTATTTCAAACATGAGAATTGGTTAATTATCTGTAATTTCAATGTCACTCATGACAAACAACTGGAAACAGTGTTGATAGCAGACGGAATGAAATAGCAAAGCCGTGAAGGTATTTTCAGTATTTAAGTCTCACTTGTTTTTGTTGTATTGATTACTTTTTAAAAAATTCTAAATCATGTAAACCCCCCTAGAGCTGTTTTCAACTGTGTTTTCTTAAAGTAGTCTGACAGAAGAGGTCACTGAAACTCATATTGTTAAAATAAAGAATATATTATATTCTTTTCTTACAGAGAAAAACCACTGAAAAGCCCCACGAGTATTAATAAAATGTCTAGAATTCAAAAGCCAGGCTATATTGAACAATTAATGGATGTTTATAAAATTTCATGTTTGGAGAAACTTTGCTTTTTCTGCATAGTAAAATTTATGACCAGATATATTCAGCACTATAATAAACCTACTTTAAAATTCCTCCACAAAATTGACATTCAACCATGTTCTAACAGTTCAGATACTGGCAAAGTCTACAAAGATGCCACTGAAAAATATATATAGTGCATAATTTTCATTTCTTTGCTGTCAGAGTAACATGTGTGCTTCATATGCTTTAGTGAAGTCTAGCAGTACAAATGTGTCAAAAAATCATAAAAATTTGTCTTCTATGACTAACATATAGGATTTAGGACCCTAGTATTTGGGATATTTATCTCTAAGGAGAAAAAAAGAATTTATTCTTGGACAAACATATATACCTTATGTTTAACACATTTTTCCTATGGGATTTAATGAAACAACCTTAGCTGAATTTGCCATAGTCCTTGTATAGTTGTTTTCTCCCCCACCGTCATAAACTGAAAATTAGCATAAGGCATTATGTTCAGGGATTTTAAAAATAGTATTGAGCAGGTGAAAAAAGTGCATAAAATAAACTTATGACCCAGGAAAGGAAATTATCTCTTCTACTAAATTTGCATTATGACTTTACTACGGTGTTTGCCACAGAAGATAAATAAAATGAATTATTGTATTAGCCTGTATTCTTTTTATTGCAAATGACAGAAACCAAACCCCATTTAGTTGAAGTAAAAATTTAGTAACTTCCATAAATGGGAAGTTGAAGATGGAGCCTGGAATGAAAAAGAGCTGATAGGACTGCAGTTTGGTCTGTTTACTCCTGTCACCTCTTGGCTAAGCTCTTCTTCATTCTGTAGGACTTTGTATTTCAGGCTCATTTTCTCCATATGGTAGGCAGGATGGTTGTGGCCATTAAATGCTGCCAACCTTAGAAGTCCAGTAGAAAGAGTGTATATTAACAACAGATAGGACTTCGTTTGCTTTCTGAATTATGAAAGCATCCACAATGCTGATTTGTGGTGTGCTGGAGTATGACACCTCTGCGATTAGGCCTTGCCTCTAAAACTGTGGCAGAAAAAACACTGAAGCCTTGATGCCACAGCTTTAGGACAAAAGTTCTCTCAAGAAAGATGGCACACCGATTTTTTTTTCCGATTTTATTTATTTATTTATTTTTTTAGTTTTATGTTTGATTCCCTCTTGGTCTAATGGGCTTCTGCTGAGTCTCAGACCTCTTATCAAATTTCTATATCTTTGTCTATGTTATTAATAATAATCTAAAATATACAAACATATTGAAACTTTATAGTTATGTATTTCTTCTTGGAAATATAATTACCTAGATAACCTTCATACAAAAATATTGTAAGGGTTATTAAAAGACCCTTCAGTTTCATTTTTCTTTTCTTTTGTTCCTATTCTTTCATAATTTTTGTTTTCATTCTTTTGTCTTTTGCCCAATCTTTCTTATTTCCTTTTTTCTCTTTCAAATTTTATGAAAGCAGTTTCAGGTAATTCTTCCTGTTTGAAATAGATGTTTTCCAGCAAACTCACTCTGAAACATATTTCTATAAAATGAATACTATATGTACCCATTTGATTTTTTTGCTACATGACTAAAGATATGGTCATCTGGAGAAAAAGAAAGTCACCTCTAGTTAACATTAAATCACATTTAATGATGTAACAAATATTTCAATTCATAAATTTAAAAAATAACTGAAAAAGTCAAATGGGCTATTTTCAGTCCTTCCTATTTGTATAACCAGAAGTTCATTTTGCATTACTAAGTTAGTTCCTATCTTGAGCTAAATGTAGGGATATTTAATATCCTCATGATAGGAATTTTTTATTTTTTATTTTTTAAGCAATACACAAGATAGGTATGGAATGGTGGGGAGAATATATATATGATGAAAGAAATTATTATAATAAATAAACCTCTAATTTTCTATTTAACCATTCCCTTAAATTAGTGTTTACAAAAATGAGGCCCCTGAGATCCTTTCAGGGGTCCGCAAAGTCAAAATCATTTTTGTAATGATTCTAAAACATTATCTGCCTTCTTCACTCTCCTTCTCACCTGAGTGACCAGTGAAGTGCTCCAGAGACTACATGATGCATGATGACGTCATTGCTCCAATGGCATAGAATTTATGCTTCCACACTTGTGTTTTTAAAATTTTTCTAAGGTGGCACATTTGATGTATAAATATATACATTTTCAGAGAGTAATTGTCGGGCCCACCACCGGCTGACCCGAACAGCCCTTGCCTTGTTATCAGTCCCTCCCTTGGTGTTCCTTCTGGTGGGCGGGTGGATTGCCCAGATTCCTCTTTCCCCGGTCCCCGTTGGGAGGAGACAGAGGAAGAGAACCCTGAAGAGACGTGAGCACAGCCGCCGGCCCCAACCAGCCCGTTAAAGAACACTCAGACGCGGCAGGAGTTCTGTCAAGCAGTTCCGTTAATACCACACAAGCACTTGTTTTTATAAGCATATGGCAAAGGGGTGGGGGGGCGAAGGGGATTTCTTATCTGTAGCCTATCATTTTAAAGGTTAAGCGATCATGCGCCTGGATCCGATGCTTTGCTCTAGCAATCACGCAGTGAACATGAGTGCAGAAGTGCATCCGGGCCAGTAAGGGCTATGGCAAAGTTCCCGCGGACACTCCCACCTTCCTCCCGGCACCATCTTAGGCTGCCACGTTAATACGCCCTTGTGGGCCCATAATGGTGCCGCTTGTAATGTCACTTAAGGTGGCGTTAGTTTTTAAGGCCCAACAAGTAACCTGGTTTGTTGATGGTACTTGTATTTTGATCTTACTAGTTAGCTTTAGTTATATTTGCTCTAATATCCATATCCTCATATCATCACAAAATTAAAACCTTTAAGTTTTCTTTCTACCAGTGTGGACAAACAATAAATGCACTTTGTTACTTTGTTTTGCAGTAAGATTTAAAATTTTTCTTAAAAATTTTCTAAATTTCTCTAAAACGGTTATTATTTTAGAATTTTGAAATAAAATTTGCAATACACTTGTCCTATATTTAAGAATGGGTCATTTACTTAACACAAGAAAGATCAGAAGACTCACTTTATCAACATATAGCTGCACTGGGTACCTCTAAAGATGCTGAAAAAGTTGAAACAAACACCAGAGAGAAAGGATTCAAAAGAAACTATGGGAACTATAAATAAGAAATAAAAGTGTGACGAAGGGGCTGGCTGCTTAGCTCTGTTTGTTAAAGCACAGCTTTGTAACAATAAGGTCAAGGATTCAGATCCCCACAGTGGCCATCCACCAAAAAAATAAACAAACAAAAAACAACAAAAAAAGAAATAAAAATATGATGAAAGTTGTATTTCTCTGACGTTTATAGATGTTAGTAGTTCAGTTTATTGTGTCTTATGCAACAGAACATTCTTAGTAGTATTATGGTGTCATTCGTGTTGTGATACAATATTGAGATTAACCATTTATAATGTAAAGGAAAATAAATTTAATATTTTAAACATACACATGATAAGCTCTTGTTGCAGCTTTTCAAACTAGAAATGAACTACTGAGGCATCTTAGAGACTAAGTTATTGTATTGTGTTAACTGGAGAACTGTACACAACAGTTAAAAGACTAAAAAAACATATTTGTACAGTTAAGATTACTGAATGCCTGTGGAATAAAAGAAATCACAGCAGTGCCACTTTCCAAATTCAATAACTCATTGAATTAAAGATTCATCTGTGAAAATGAAGACTGTTTACTAAATCGCTTGCATTTTTTCCTACAAATGAATAAATCTCTGGATGTGGCTGGACTCTGACATTAACACCAACTAAGCATTGACTATGATTCTTCATATAAATGTTTGATCAACTTAAAAGAAGCTCAGTAGTCAAAGTGTTAAATAACCTTTTGAATCTCATGGGTCACCCTGGAACAACTGTGTTGACATGTGTACTGACAATGCAAATACAATGGTAGCTGAACTGCTGGCGCTTTCTGTGNTGGAGAACTGTACACAACAGTTAAAAGACTAAAAAAACATTTGTACAGTTGAGATTACTGAATGCCTGTGGAATAAAAGAAATCACAGCAGTGCCACTTTCCAAATTCAATAACTCATTGAATTAAAGATTCATCTGTGAAAATGAAGACTGTTTACTAAATCGCTTGCATTTTTTCCTACAAATGAATAAATCTCTGGATGTGGCTGGACTGTGACATTAACACCAACTAAGCATTGAATATGATTCTTCATATAAATGTTTGATCAACTTAAAAGAAGCTCAGTAGTCAAAGTGTTAAATAACCTTTTGAATCTCATGGTTCACCCTGGAACAACTTTGTTGACATGTGTACTGACAATGCAAATACAATGGTAGCTGAACTGCTGGCGCTTTCTGTGTAATTCAAGGCAGTAGCAACACACTGTACTTGTTGTATTGTTTTCTTTGTCACCACACACACACAGAAATATGGGTATGTTTCCCTTAAGAATGTCCCTGATGAAGCAGTAAAAATTTATTAATTTTATTACATTTGAACCCTTGAGTACAGAGCTTTTCATATCCTATTTGACAAAATAGGAAGTATACAAAGCATGTTGCTGCATACCAAAGTACAACAGTTGACTTGAAGAAAAGCCACTGTTTAATTGAGGTGTGAGCTTTACTTGTAGATACTTTTTTCATGAATCATAATTTTTTTCTTAGAAGAATGGCTGACAGAGGAACTGTGATTATTCAAACTCAGGCATTTGGTAGACATTTTCTCAAAAGTGAACTCTGTTCTTTCATTAAGAGTGTAAAGAGTTCTTCACACCAAGAAATCTGAGAATGTCTACATTAGACCTACCAGTTACTTCTCAAAATTTCTTTACATGGTTCACAGATTTTGCCACATACAGACGAAACTTCTAATCCTTCCATTTGAGGCTTCCTTCATGCACCATCACTTCCTCAAGTTCACTTAGATTTCAAAGAAGACAAAAAAGGCACATACCATCAATAATTTGATCTATTAGCTTTAATAAAAAGTGTCCAATAAATGCATCCATATAAACAAGATGACGTTTTTGTTCGTTATCGGTTACAGTCGTGAAATGAGAAAAAGAACAGCAACTTTGCTTCACTGGTAAGCAAATAAGTGAACCGGCATTTGTTTAAAATAGATCTTGTAGCTTTTAAGTACTTTCTCAAACAATCCTCTTGATTGTTCATGGGAGTGTAGCCATAAAACTTGCTTGTGAGCAGAGTCAGTTCTGCCAATTCCCCAGCCCCACCCCAGCTGAGCTACAGCAGTGTCAAAGACGTGGGGGTCAGAAATTAATAACTACATGAATTTCGGAGTGGCCTTTGTAGAAAACAAAAAGTAGATTCAATATGACACTCAAGATAAATATTGAAAAATGGTATAGTTGGCATGAGGTTGGCTTTTAGCATTGTAAGGATACCGTGGGCACTCAAGCAGAGGGGGAGGGGGGAAGCATTCCCTAGCAATATGGCGCCCTTCTGGGTTCTTCTCCGCAGTAGAAGCTCACCGGAGCCAGACCTCAACCAGTCACAGGTCAAGGCTCACCTCCTGCCCAGCCCCGTCCAATCAGCTACCGCCCCGTCCACCCCCTATCAAAACCCGGAAGGCAGCTCCCTATAAATATACTTGCAGTCCTTGAATAAAGTGGAACTTCTCTGGCGAACTGTTAGCTCGGGTCCTGTCGTCTTATCAGCTTGGGTCTGTGTGCCCTTTCAAGCATTGTTTTCATAAAGGCAAAAATCAAATCCACATATTCCAATTAAACTAGAATTAGTAATTTGTTTTTGCAGTCAGTAGAGTCTCTAATAATTCTGTCCATATGGATGGTAAAAAAGTTCCTGTACATTTTCGTATTATTCTAAAACAGTGCCTTATTAAAGTCATATCTAAGAAAAATATGGTGCTGTTCTAGAAACCTGGAATAGAGTAAAAGGTTTATTGGGGGGTTTCTGATTCAGGCTTTATCAACATCTACTTATGCGACTAAGACATTTATAGTACGAGTCTTCAGTAATAGTAGTAGGCAAGGATTGCAGGCAGATTGTTATACCTCTTCACTTAAAATATCCTTGTTAAACTTAATAATCCTCTAATGCCTATAAAACAATTATTTCCAGCCATCAAGACTGGAAGCTGTATGGTAAATGATCGGTGAGATTTCAGAGATAAACTGAAGTGACGTTTTTAATTGCTTATTAACATAGTCTTATCATTGTACAATAAAACGATATGATCTTTGTGATTGACTGGAATAGTGGGATGAGGAGGCCACTAACCAACAATTACTAACATGTATATGTGTCAAAAAACCTTTTATCCATTATCTCATTAAATCTCCACACAATTGGGGCAATTTGGGCAGCTGCACCTTTCTCAACTCATCTATTTATTTACTGTGTGATATTTAACAAGTTATTGAACTTCTTTGAATTGTAGCTTATATATCTAAAAGTTTGGAGTAATTTAGAATCATCAGAATATTCAACACTGTAATCAACCATGTTAAACATTTAAAGAAATAGTAATGAAGCAATATGAAAATAATTTTTGAGGACAAATATGTTTAGAATTATCCTGGGAATATATCCAAAGGAAGGGAAATCATCAAGTCGAAGGTATACCTGTACCCCAATGTTCATCGCAGCACTCTTCACTATAGCCAAGAGCTGGAATCAGCCAAATGTCCATCATTGGATGAGTGGATACGGAAAATGTGGTATATCTACACAATGGAATACTACTCAGCTATAAAAACGAATGAAATACTCCCATTTGCAAAAACATGGATGGACCTTGAAAGAATAATATTAAGTGAAACGAGTCAGGCAGTGAAAAAGAAATACCACATGTTTTCACTTATTGGAGGGAGCTAAAGGTGAATGAATCAATTCACACACATACACACACACACACACAAACAAACAAACAGCAACAACAACAACATCAACATCAACAACAACAACAACAACAACAACAACAAC
>NW_007730287.1:102655-104404 GCF_000696425.1 Galeopterus variegatus | reverse complement strand
AAAAAAAAAAAAAAAAAAAAAAAAAAAAAACCCGGGGGGGGGGGGGGGGAAAATTTAACAACCTCAACTTTTTTTTTTTTTTTTTTTTTTGAAGCTCTTACAACGAGAAAATGGAGGGGACACATCTGGGTGGGAGGGGGGGGAGAGGGAAGAGGGAGGGAGGTTTTGGTGATGGGACACAATAACTAACTACATTGTATATTGACAAAATAAAAAAATAAAATAAAATAAAAAAAGGATTATCCAAGAGATAAAGCAGAACACAGGCTTCCTAAAATGAGAATAGTATATTATTAAACAAGATCATTAAAATAAAAATTTGGAAATTTTGAGAAAAATAAAGTCAACAGGTAACTATAAATTTCACAAAAAGTTTATAGGAAATAGGAAGGAAGAATTCTAACATCATAGAAAAAGCCATAGAAAGCAACAAAAGTATGTTGGCATATGGAAAATGAGTAACTCAGTTATATTAATAGAATTCAAAGAAAAAAGAATAGCGACATGAGGTTAATGAGAATATTGAAAGTGATGAAGCCAGAACTGTTCCCAGAACTAAAGAAAGATATGCAACCTCATACAGAAAAAAATGGAGTAAATGAGAAAATAAGATCCACATCAAAATAGTTCTTATAAGTCAAGTTAATGAGGATAAGAATACTAATTGAAAAATAAACAATGGACATGAATCAACAACGTAAAAATAAGTTATCTTCACTAAAATACTGTCAATCTCACCAGTATTCAATGAAAAGAGATTAAAATATCATAAAGATACTTTTTCAACTATTTGATAGATTAAAAATTTAATTAAAATATCCAGTATTTGTGAGTGTGTTGGGAAGTTGGCACTCTCATACACATAAACTTTAGGATGTTATTTGGTTCTACATAATAAAATATAAATCACCATATAGGGGAAGAATCTTAAATATGTTATATATATACTCATTATGTTTGTTCAGTGGGGAATCATTATAAAGTTCAACAATGAGGAAACTGGTTAAATAGGAATTAAGTCCACGTTAAAAGCAATCCCAAAAGAATTTTCAGGGACATGCTAAAATGATCAGAATATACTATTAAAAGCAGGTTACAACATACAATGTATATATATAATACTCATTTGTAATTTATGTAAAATACAGATGTAGGTACATGAATGTGTATGTGTGTGTATTTATATGTGTGTGTCTCTGTGTGCGTACATGTAAGAATGGGTACTCTGCTTTTCAGGAAAATATACCAAGATGGGGAAGGTCAATTGTTCAAACTCGTTTTTTTTGTTTGTTTGTTTTTTCCACTTAGGACCAGATTTTATATTTATATTCATCTTATATTCATATTTACATTTCTCAAAAGTTATTTATATTTTCACAAATACATTTATATTTTATATTTATATTATACATTTTCACTTAGATAGGATCAGATTTGATTTATAACAATTATTTCTTCTAATAGTCTTATAACTAATTTTGTAACAATTTGGGATGTTAGCAAATGAACGGATCTAATGTGGACATTTAAAAGACAATATATGAACATATGCTATTACTCAGCTATTTTGGATTCTCTATAAATAAGAAGTATATTCTTCTGGATTAAAAAAATTACAGCAGAATGCTTTTAGTAAACTCAGGATGGTCTGTGATTAATCATTTTATCCAGTCTTCACACATTCGGGATTTGTTTCCATTTCTGATTACAAAAAAAAAAAAAAAAAAAAAAAAAAACCCCTTTTTTTTT
>NW_007730287.1:91135-101863 GCF_000696425.1 Galeopterus variegatus | reverse complement strand
GAAAAGGAGCTTTATATTCTTGGGGCATAAAATACATTTCTAACAAGAAAACTTGAGAAAATATGTAAAAGTTATTTTATATTTTCCTCAATTTAAACAAACAAAAAACCCCTCAAACTGAAACCCACTTTTCACAGGAACGTGGATGCTCTCACATTTATATGTGAATCATCCAAAGGGAATACTTGCTAGATTCGCCCAGCTTCAGGCACCACATTCTTAATCCCATGAGTACCTGTTGTTATTTCTTCTGTCCTCAAGCTGACATTAGAGGGAGTTTTTTTTTTTTTTTTTTTTTTTTAATGAAAAATGAAGCTGGAGTGCTGAAGTTATGCAGTCTGCTCTGCTCCATTTGACTGCATTACTGTCAAATATTAAATAGTTTCTAGAATTCCTGATAAAAATTATTCTAAAAGACTGATTTCATATAGTTAATAGGAACTGGTGGGTATGTTTGTTATTTCCATTCAAACAAAGGGACATATCTTTTAGTTAAGAAGTAAGAACAATATCTATATAAAAGTTTACCAAAACTTGGATTCATTATAACTTTAGAGGTTAGGAAGAGAAAATGATAGAATAGATACAGTACGTTAAAAAAAAAGTAGTTAGATATTTTTCCATTCTAAATCTCATGCTTTTAAAAAATACACAATTTTGAGAAATATCTAGGCATCTCCCACAACTAAAATATACTATTTTTGACCAATTAGCTCATTAGAAACAGCACTAAATTTAGGTAAAATATTCAGATTGTACTAATAATCTCAATTAGCCATTTTACCAAAACTGGTCAAAAGAATAGTTTAGCTTACATTTATCACCATATTAGGAAGACAGCTCATCATAAATATCAACTGACCATAAATCTTGGAAAGAAAAATGACTGCATCTATTCCAATGTCATCAGAAGCAAATGATGCTTATTTAAGTTTCAGGGACCCTCATTTGTACTGGCTCTTACAAGACTATGGGACGAACTATATAATGTGGTCCCTTGATCATGCAATTTTGTAAAATTTGGAAAGATAGGGCAATTTAACTGCAATCAGTTGACTGCTATCTCCTTTCAGTCAGACTTTCCCTCCATCATACTTGGCTTTTGAGCATGGGCATTTGGGGTGTCTTACTAGGAGAAAGTTGAGTTGCAGATGCATTGATTTTTGGCTTAATGGGCATATGTAAGTAGTTTGCAGTTCCTTCTGTGTATAGCTAAGTTATTGCTTGTTGTTCCAATATCATGACCCAAAGGCGTAGGAGGCAGAGGTCAGTTATATGATGATATAAATATGTTCTAGGTGTCCACACCAAAAGTACGTAGGTGGTTGAAGACAAAAATAAATATTTTGCATGCATGGAAGGAGAATCTAATCTCTAGAAAAATCTTCTAAATCATACAACTCATATACAAAAGATGGTTAATAAAATTTTTCCTTAATGTGACAGCAATTCTAAAAAGTCATATAACATTACCAAGAATGGGCTGAAATAAACTTTCCTAGTGTATCAATAATAATAATTACAATAATAACAATAAACAATCTATCAAATACTCTAGGTAAAGAAGTGAATTATCTTTTCATCTCTCTGTAGGAAATGTTACAAAATTGTTTTCATATAAAGAAACAAAGAGTTTGCAGCCTAACAATTTTCAAAATACATTATAAAAGTAGATTGAGAAATGAATTAATAAAAATTAATTTTATTTATCTGGATTTTTTGATGTTTGGTATATTTGTCAGATTTTTGAATTTTGTAATTATTTGTGGTTTTCATTCTAAATTAATATTTTCCTTTATGCCTAATTTTATAGTTATAATTTTGTATTCTTTTTCCTAAAAATAATTCCAAAATGTTATGAGCTTTGGGTCCCACAAAAAAATGCATCCTTCCTAAATATCAAATATTGAATGTTTTGATATTTTCCTTTATGCCTAATTTTATAGTAATAATTTTGTATTCTTTTTCCTAAAAATAATTCCAAAATTTTATGAGCTTTGGGTCCCACAAAAAAATGCATCCTTCCTAAATATCAAATATTGAATGTTTTTAATCAAATATTGATTATCAGATCTGGAAGAAGATCTATAATACTCTAATTCAGTGTTTGCACCTTGTGCTTCATAAACATGTATAGGTGTCACAGAGGTGCTTCAGATACTACATATGCACCTACAAGGAAGAAATAAATTCAGTAAGACTTTCCCTATGCTCACTCCTCATCGAATCACAACTCAAGATTCCTCTTTGAGAAAATGCTTCCATGGATTAAGAAAAGCATGAAAGTAGTTGTGTTAGTTTTCAGTTGCTCCTGTAACAAATTACCACAAACTTAGAGATCTAAAACAATATCTATTTATTATCTCATAGTTTCTGTGGGTTAGAAATTGATATGCACTGTAGATCAATTGGTGGCAAAAGGATGAAAACAACTGGCCTGGGCTCTTGTCTGAAGGTTTTGGAGGGGAATCTACTTTCAGGCTCCTTTAATATTTTGGCAGAATTTAGTTCCGTAAGGTTATAGGACTCAAGTACTCATTGTCTTGCTGACTTTGGACTGGGTGTTGTTCTCAGTGTCTGGAGGCTGCACACATTCCTTGACTCCTTGACTGTATCCTCCATCTCCAAAGCTAGCAATGGTGGGTGGAATCCTTCTCAAACCTTTTGACCTCCTCTTCTGTCTCATCTCTGTGCTTTTCTCTTTCACCCAGCTCACTATCTGACTCGCCTGCCTTCCTTTTCTACATTTAAGGGCTCATGAATTTACATTGGATTCTTCTGAATCATCTAAGATACTCTCCCTATTTTAAGGTCCATTCCATCTGCAAAGTCCCTTTACAGCAGTACCTAGATTAATGATTAATTGAACCAAAAGATGGAATTTTGAAGGAGACAAACATCTTTAGAATTCTGCCTATTTTAGCACTAATTCAGTTCAAACTTCTGACTTTAAAAATTGGACAGTTTAGGATAAAGTGTTTTATCCAAAGATTCATCCACAGTTCTAACACTACACTAATAAATAGATGAGACTACATTTTTATATATTGAGATTATTATATCATCTGCTCAGGAAAGAATACATGGGAACCTATTCAATTTTCATAATAAGTCATTATTATGCTCCCCTCTAATCAATAACACAAAATAGCCCTACTCTAAGGCTTAATAAAGAATTTAAACTGTGAGCTATACTGTTTCTGTCAAAAATGTTAGCCAACATAATTGTTACTTGCTGGGTGGACAAAGTATTGAGTTCTTTCTTCTGTAAGGATCAGAACACTCTTTCTGAAAAGGGCCCCATATTAAATAGCTCACACTTTGGGGACATTGGGATTCTGTTACAACCACTCATTCATGACATCGTAGCATGAAAACAAGAATATAGGCAAATAAATGAGTGTAAATGTGTTCCAATAAAAACATATTGACAAAAATAGTCAGTGGATCAGATTTGGTTCATGGGGGTCAAAGGGATCAACTTAGATTACAAGTCCCTAGAGTGGAGATCTGGATCCTGTATCTCTGTACTTAATTCCTGTAGTCAACCCAACCACATCATTTCCTCTTGTCATGCAGAAAGGATTACATCCTAGGCTATGACCTTGACTTTAATTGAAATTAGATTATTAAAAATGTGGTTATATTTTTAAAAATTGCATAGCTTCTTCTAAACTGTTGTTAAGTTCAGTATGTATCATATTGATCAATGACCCTCGAATTCTCCACATTACAAATTTCCTTCAAAATTTAGTGTCAGGAAGGTGTGTGTGTGTGTTTGGGTGGAGGGGGTGTTTTCTCATAATGAATTAGCATGTTTCAGTTTTTCAGACAATAAATATTACATAACCTACCACGTTTCTCCTTTTTTACTTGACTTATGAGAAATCTAGACTCAAAATGGGTGCCCACTTTTATTCTTATATGTATAAGCTTTTAAAGCACATGTATCTCCCCTTTCCTCTTGTTTTCTTTAAATTCTGCTCTTATAGCATATATGGTTTTAATTATAATGTACCTGAAATCCTTACAAATGAATACATAATGGTAGATTTGGGATGAAAATTCCTGTTTATACTCAGTCCCCCTCAAATCTAAGTATTGGTGCTCACATTTTATGAACTTTAATTAATTTTCTACATTCCCTATAAATAATTAATTTTCTGCATGCCCTATACATTGATAGAATTGGTTTTTTATGCATTTATACTTCTATTCAGAGTAAGTGCTATTTCTATGCACTTATCTCTATCTTAATAAACTTTATATCAGTTTATACTATATATACAGGGTTTCTTAAGCTTGGCACTGTAGACATTTTGGACTAGAAATTTTTGTTGAAGGAGGCTGTTTTCTGTATTTTGGTATGTTTAGCAGCATCACTAGCCTCTGCCCACTAGGTTCCCATAGCGCCTCCACCAAGTTATGACAACCAAAAAATGTCCCCAGAGGGGGCAGGGGTGGGGCTAGTTGATTTATACAGAAAAATGCACAAATTATTATTAACATTGATAAATTTTCATAATGAGAGTGCGCTAGATTAATGAATGCACAGGTTAAGAAATAAAACATTGCTAACATCCCACAAAGCTCCTTCTGGCTTCCTTCCCATCACTACCTCTCCAAAACATAAACACATTTATGGTAAGACTATAGATTGTTTTTCTGTTTTTGAACTGAGCATAAATAGAATTAAACAGAATGTACCTTTGTTGCTTTCAATCAACATTACTCTTAAAAGATTTCTTCACATTAAGCATAGAGATAATTCTTCCATTTTTATTGCTATATGCCCTAATTTATTTATCCATTTTGCTGTTATGGGAAATTTGGTCTTCCCCATTGGTACTTGTGTGAATGTTTTAATTCAGTTTCCTCTGTTCAGATTTTCTTCTTCTTGTGTCACTTTTCTCTGAGTGATTTTTGAGGAATTTGAACATTTTTTCTTATTTTCCAAATGTATTGGCAGGATATTTTTTAAAATATTATCTTATTAGTGGTTTAGTTACTGTAGAACCTATAATTATCCCTTCCCCTTTCCCCGTTTTCATTCCCAGCATTAGTAACTTGTGCTTTTTCATCCTCCTTGAACAATTGTTCCAGAGGTTATAATTTTACTAATTTTTTCAAAAATCAACTTATGGTTTTGTTGATTTCCTCTAACATGCATTTGCTACCCATATTATTCATTTCTTCTCTTATCTTAATTATTTCCTCTTCTTAATTTTTTAGTGTTTATTTTGCAGTTCTTTTTCCTAACAGCAAATATGTGATATACATACAAAAGCTATATGTCACTGACTTTGAAAGTTTTATAAAAGAATTTTCTATTATATGCATTGAAGGGATAGATTTCTGCTTGGGCTCAGCTTGAGCTTTATCCTACAAATTTGTTATGATATATTTCACTATAATTAAGCCCAGAATATTTTAAATTTCTACAATGATATATTCTCTAACCCACATGACTATGTTTTTCCAAATATTTGGAAATATTCTTATCTTTTTTGCCATTTATTTTTACCTTAATTTCCCTAACATAAGAGAGCATATCTGATTAAATTTCTTTAAATTTTGATGAGCTTTTTTTTCTATAGCACCTCATATCATGAATTTTGGGAAGACTTTGTGCACTTAAAAAATATATGTTCTGC
Source organism: Galeopterus variegatus (assembly GCF_000696425.1). Lineage (NCBI taxonomy): Eukaryota > Metazoa > Chordata > Mammalia > Dermoptera > Cynocephalidae > Galeopterus > Galeopterus variegatus. The sequence continues at coordinate 96,209 of NW_007730287.1, read as the reverse complement.
TATTGTTGTCTTCGTTGTTTTTCAGTTTCAATTATGTCAGATTATTTAATCTCGTTTAGATCTATATACTTATTGACTTTTTTTATTTTGTTCTATCAGCTATTGAGAGAAGTATGAAAGTCTTCCACCTTAATATTAATCTGTCTTTTACTCTTTTAAGTTCTGACATTTTTTGCTGTATGTAATTTTTAGCTATGTTATTGATTACATATTCATTTTAGAGTGGATATATTTGCCCAGTGAATTGATCTTTTAATCACTATGAAAATGCAATCTTTAAATCTGGTATTACTTATTGTACTTAGGTCTATTTTTTCTGACATTAGCATATCAGCAAGAGTTTTCTTTTGTTTTTATTTTTCCCCTGTAGTTTTTTTCAATGCTTTTTTTGTCCTTATATTTAGAATAGATCTCTTTAAACAGTGTATAATTAGACTTTCTATTTCAATTCAGTCTGAACATTTTTGTCTTTTAATTGGAATATTTAGCCTATTTAGATTTAATATAATTATTGACATATTTGGTTTTGTATCTATAATCTCACTATTTCCTTTCCATTTGTCCACCTAGTTATAGTCTCTTTCCTTTCTTATTTTATTTTGGATAAATAAATTTTTATTATTTTATCCCCCATTAACATGTTATTTAAATATTATTTTTATTACAGATTAAAACATGTATCAATTACTTATTATTGCTATTATAAAGTATTATTTTGTATTAGAAAATATAATAAAATCAGAACACATTCACTCTACTTATTGCAATTTCAATATTTGTGTTATTGTTGTCATGAATTTTAATTCTGCATTTAGTTTGTACCCAACACAATATTAAAAGTATTATTTTGTACAGTCAGTATTCATGTATGTTTACCCATATGTTTACTTCCTACATTGCTTTTTATTCCTTCATGAATTTTCATGTTTATTTGCAACTTCATTTCCTCCTGCTTAGAAATCTCGATTTAGCATTTCTTTTAGTGCTTTCTTAGTGTGGGTTTTCTGATGATAAATTATCTCAGTTCTTGTTGGTTTGGCAATGTCTTTACTTTGATTTCACGTTTAAGGGATAGTTTCACTAGGTATGGAATCCTAGATTGGCAGCTATTTTCTCTTAGTACTTTAACAATGGTTTTTTGTGTGTGTTCTGGCCTCCATTTTTTCTATTGAGGAGTCAGCTAGCTGTTAGTCTTATTGCTGCTCATTTAAAGATAAAATAGACATGAATGAGCCTGGAGGACATTGTTAAGTGAAATAAGCCAGTCACAGAAAGACAAATACTGCATGATCTCATGCATATTTTCTATTGAGGAGTCAGCTAGCTGTTAGTCTTATTGCTGCTCATTTAAAGATAAAATAGACATGAATGAGCCTGGGGGACATTGTTAAGTGAAATAAGCCAGTCACAGAAAGACAAATACTGCATGATCTCATGCATATATGAGATCTTAAAAAGTCAATCTCATAGACACAGAAAGTAGAACAGTGGTTACCAGAGCCTGGGAAATGTAAGGGGAAGGGGAAGATGGCGAAAGGTTAGTCAATGGTTATAAAGATACAAATATATACAATGAATAAGTTCTAGTGTTCCATTAAATAGTATGGTGACTACAGTTAACAATAATATATTATATATTTCAAAATAGGAAGCAAGAATTTTGAACGTCCTCACCACAAAGAAAGGATAAATGTCTGAGTTGGTGGATGTATTAGTCTGCTTTCTGTTGCTTATATCTGAAACTGCATAATTTATTAGAAAAGGAAATTTATTTCTTACAATTTGGGGGGCTAGGAAGACGAAGGTTGAGAGGCACATCTGGTGACGGTCTTCTTGGTGGAACTCTGTACAGAGTCCTGTGGCTATGTGGGGTATCACATGGTGAGGGCTGCGCAAGAAAGCATTTTTACATGCTCACTTGCTCTTTTTATAAAGCCCCTGGTCTACTGCCTGATAACCCATTAAACCATTAACACATTAATCCATGAATGGATTCATTCATTCATGGGAGTATATTGCTCATGATCCAATCACCTCTTAAAGGCCTCACTTTCAAATGCCATAGTTGCATTTCCCACCATCTTAACACTATGAGGATCAAGCTCCAACATGAGCCTGAGCAGAGGAGGGCAGATATTCAATTCACAGCAATTGGTAGGCCAATAACCCTAATTTGATTATTATTATATACATATATTGAAACATCACTCTGAACCCCATATATATGTATAATTCTTGTGTGCCAATTAAAAATAAATGAAAAATATTTTTAAAATTAAAATAACATGTCCCTTTCTCTCCAGCATCTCTGGCTCTCTACTTTCTTATCACCTCAAATACTGGTTTCCTAAGCAGTTTGAGCAGCGATTTTTTTCTTTGTAGCTCTTTGAGGTTACAAAAAAATCCACCAGTTTTGTTGCCTCATAGCATTAGTCACCTGGATAGATTGATTCTCTCTCTCTCTTCCATCATCAAAAAAATAAGCGAATATTCCAGGAGAAAAGCTACTCAAAAGATCAGCTTCTCTGTTATTTTTTTCTCTCTGGATTAATGGACCTTCACGTACTGGTTGCCTCAGTAGTTTTCAGATATCTTTTTTTACTTCTTTTATTTTAATTTTTAGTTGTACCGGTAAGAGTGTTTGTTTCCTCAACATTCCCAACCTTAAGTTTTAAATTAAAAAAAAAAAGAAAAATTATAGATTGAAAAAAAATAATTTTCTTTTTAACTTCCTGATATAATTTCCCAGTTTAGGAATTTAAGATATCAATATGAAGATGATACAAAGTAAATTGTGAATTATAATTAGTTGCTACATGAACAAACTTTAGGATCTTTATAATTTATGTAAGGCCAGGCTGTGAAGTGGTAACAAATGCATCATCCAATCTCAGTGGCTTACCACAAAAAAGGTTCATTTTTTTTACCATGCAAAGTCTATTGTATATTGGTAGCCCCTCCAAGACAGCTGTCTTCCAAAATGTGACTCTGGAATCTAGGTTACTCTATGTTGTGATGCTGCCATATGTTCATGGATTTTCCAGGATCCTCAAAGAAGGTTATGATAAAGCGTGGGTCATTCATCCCCTCTCTTAACTTCTCTGGAAGTGCCACTTACAATTTGCACTTTCAGTCTATGTCCCCAGGCTCATTGCAAGGGAGGCTGGAACATGTGAAGAACCACACAGAATATTTGGTGAGCATTAGTATCTATGTGAAAGTAATTGTCTATGATATACAAAGATAAAACTGCAAAATACATTAACTACATTGACCATTGGCAGAAGAAATATTGCAATAAGGATAGGAACTTTACTCAATGAACAGTAAAATGTAAGTGAATTCTAATTGATCAGATAGGACATAATAATAAATCTGTGTGTTCATTTATTTGTAGAGGAAATATTACCCAACCAGCAAAACTAGGAAGACATTCAAATCTTCATTCTCTAAGATGTTGTTGATCTGACTGCAGATTGAGCATTCACAGTCTAATGTACCCTTAAAAATTGGAGTTCAATAGCAGTAAGTAATTCTTAGGCGAGTGGTAAATGGAATACCTAACTCTTCTATTTCCTTATCACAATTCTTTAATAAGCTATGGGAAAAAACAATGGCATTTTTTAAATGTTGTTTTTGAAGGAAGAATATTAAAGGATAGTAGAAGTATAAATTGAGAAAATGGCATGGAGTTATTGGTAGTCTTCAAAGTGATTTTGAGAATAATAATTTAGCAAACTACTAGTCTAATGGAATACAAAAAAATGTTTGAAAAGGCAGTATGAAAGAAAATTCTTTTTTATTCAGTTTCATATGTCATGTTTCAAAGAGGAGGAGATGATAACAATAACTGTAGTTATTCATACACTGCAGTTACTTTATTTATAAATGAAGACAATGCTTTATCATTTTTAGATAGGACTTGTGGTTTGTGTTTTGAATTGTTTTTCAAATGTGGGTGGTAAGTTTTTACTAATTTACTCATATTAACACTCCATAATTCACTTCTGAACAGGAGAATAATTTTCCAACCCAGTTCTTGGTTTAGGAAAATTTGTCTTGAATCACAACAGAGCAAAATTATCTGATGTATACATGAATAAATGTATGCACTTTGCAACATTAATATCATATCTGTTGGATCAGCCCAATGCTTTCTATTTTTATATTGCAGATAGTAAGTGTATTTTTATTTTTTAAAATATACATTTAAATGTAATATATATTATATCACACCTTTTAGCAAATGAGTCCCTCCTTATGTCCTAGAACTTTTCTCAAAGTCCTTCAGTGAGTAAATATTTAATACATATATAGATCTTTTCTCAGCAACTCAAATTACAGAGCTCACTTAACACAAAATTATTCAACCACTGCATTTCATTTTCTAAGTGAACAAAAACCTTTAATTGCAATCACGTAAGTTGGTTGGAAAAATATTGCTTGTTTTAAAGAGTCTTAAAAATGATACTCTTAGAAAATTTTTAAAACACTATATAAAGATTGATTATTTACCAAATATATGTATGTATATGTGTGTGAATATATATATACACATATTCATACAAAATGAAGTTACTTTTGAAATAAAGCATGAGGTGTGTGTGTGTGCGTATGTGTGTGTGTGTGTAGGTGAGAAATTTAGAAATTCAGGTTTACTAACCATTATAGCTGAATATTTCTTTGCAAAGTCTGTCTTAATACTACTTGTACATGTGTGTGCACACAAGTATATGTTTTCAACTCTCAAAGCAAATCTAAAAAGTAAAATGATATGAAAACCTTCCCATACATTACTTTATAAAAACTGTGAAAATCTTTTTAGGACTCATGAGAATAAACCTCTTGTTAAGCATGAGATTGGCACCATAAAATGGAAGGGGATGATCAGGGTCATAATTGAAAGAGTGTAATAAAAATGACATGTCATTTTTTATGCAGTAATATAGGATTCTTATATAACCCTACTCCCACAAAACATAACTCTCTTAGTTCAGAACATTCTACCATTTCTTAATTGTGACTCTGGTCACATTTCCCCCCCTTAATCCTATTCTTTGAATCTTTAAAAAAA
>NW_007730287.1:89058-90747 GCF_000696425.1 Galeopterus variegatus | reverse complement strand
AAAAAAAAAAGTGTTATTTATTCTTTGGTTTCCTAGTAAAGACATCTTTTTATTTATTTATTTATTTTTGTGGAAAGTATATACCCGGCATTTGAATTTAGTTTCCTAAGCCATATCAAGAATGTCATTGAAAAAGAAGGTACTGAGACCCAGAAGAATAACAAAACATTCCTTTCCAATCTTTATTTAAATGGGAGAGTTTAGGTCAAGGTAAATCTCCATCAAATATTCAGAATGAAGAAGTTTTAAACTTTTTTAAGACTGCTAAATATGTAGATAACTGTTCTCTTTTTGTGGAGATGGGGCATAACAGACTTACCTACCTTAGCTTATCTGTTCTCAAATTCTTCCTTTTTTTCTAATGACATTTTTATTACTTCTAAAAGGAATTTCTCGAAGATGTGAGTGATATTTATTTGGCAGTAGGAGGAATAGGAATGAAGTCAGAGTCCCCCATTCCAGAAACAAACAAACAAACAAAACCTTATTTTGTGTTGTGTTTGAATGCTTTCTTTCTTTAAAAGTATATTCTAGGAAGTTTGTTGTAACGTAATGAATCTGGTCTTACTATCTCTTTTGGTGCTTGGTTCCTGTGAAGGCCCTCACTCCATGGTTGCAAAACACATTATTGAACCTTTCCCTTGGATGGCATCTTAATTAGCCTACCTCATTCATGCTTCAAAGAAAGGAGAGATTTAGAAACCCTCATGGAATGGAGAAGAAACAGGGCAACTTTAATATTTATTAGAAGCAAATTAGGAAATGGTGTCGATACAATTAATGGGAGAAAATTTTCAGATGTAATCTGTAACAATGTTGACAGTAGTGTCAGAAAGCATGATGAAAGAGAGACTATAGTATTATTATTATTATTATGGAAGAAGGAAACTACTATTGTCAAATTTGGGATCATCATTTTAGCCGAGAATGAAAAATGTATTTCAGAGTTAAAGAAAAAGTAGGGGAAACAAAGTAAAACCTGAGATTATGAATCACACATGTGAGAAGTTTGATAATTAAAAGGGGAAATGTGTTATGAAGAATAAATAAAATAATTTTGCAGAATGGTATTTTTGTATATTTCGAGGCAGAAAAGGAGAAACTGAATGAAGAAAGAGGGCAAAGAATTTCAAAGATATGGGATCTAAAGTGTATATTTCTTTCCAAAATTGGAAGAAAAACTATAATATACCTTTTTTATATTGGTTAAGAAGTAATAGAAAATATGAATAAAAATAGAAGTATATTGAGGCAAGGAATGTACACTGAGTGGGCTTATTCTTTTCAGTGAATTAGAAAAAAAANAAAAAAATCTGCCGAACACTAATTATTTAACCTTGCCTCCTACCTACTTTCCCTCTTTATTCTGAGGTTTCTTAAGGGCTATAATGAGCTGTCCCCACACAAACAGGCCAAATTACTAGATAATTACAGCTGGGCCTGTGAATGTTCTCACTCCTCCTTTCTTACAGTTTCACAACATTATGAGAATGGTCTGTCACCTCCCTACCAATTAGGAACAATTACTACTTTATAACATTAGTGGTGGCAGGCTTATTATGTTTGAGTTTATGTAGAAGTAAGGTGGTGGTAGGGAAGAAATTCAGGGCCAAAAGGGGTCATTGTCACATGAGAGACCTCAATAGTTTATATTCATTGTTTTAATTTCATTTTTTCAGGATTACAGCT
>NW_007730287.1:87567-88955 GCF_000696425.1 Galeopterus variegatus | reverse complement strand
AAAAAAAACATTGTATCTCGCTTAGAAAGTGCAGCAGATATTCTGGAGGAAAAGAAAATGTTGCGTAAAGGATCTAGCCTTGACTGACAAGCAACTTACAAAAAAATCAGAATCAATAGTAACTCTCTGGTAGTCTGGAACTAATAGACAAATCAGTTGTTCAATAAAAACATCAAAGGAAATAGCATGTTCTGTATAATGCAATCAAATAATTAGTGGATTGAATACATCTTTCAATTTTTGTATTGTTTGTGTGCATCAAACATCCATGCTCATGATATTCTCTCTAGATAGAACCAATGTTAATTGACTCAAACCTTCATCATGTACTAGTTATTAAGGAAGTTTTATACTTTATGCCATATAAAATGCTAATAATAGGTACCAGGAAAAAAAAATACAAATCTCAGCAAGAAGAACTATAGGATTGATCTTATAATTTACAACAGACACTTTTACAAGGCTTTGGTGTTTTTGTCAAGTGTCAACATAATTCACTTAATGCTACAACTGTTAAGCATTTTTATCACCAAATACTAAACTACTGTGTTGTAAAATAATCNATGCTACAACTGTTAAGCATTTTTATCACCAAATACTAAACTACTGTGTTGTAAAATAATCAGGTCAAGGTAGCTAATGTATTAATTACCTCATGCATTTATCATTTCTTTGTGACAAAAACATTCAAAAGTCTTTCTAGCTATCATATGATATTCAAAACTTATTATTAACCACAGTCACCCTACTGAGCAATAGAACATTAGAACTTATTTTCACTATCGAATTATAATTTTGTACCTGTTGGCCAACCTCTCCTTGTTTTCCCTCCTCCTGCCCACCCTCCCCTCCCAAGTCTCTGGTAACCATTGTTCCATTCTCTACCTTTATAATATCAACTTTTTTTCTTTTCCTTGGATTCCACATATGAGTGAGGTCATGTGGTATTTGTCTTTCTGTGCCTGGCTTACTTCACTCAACATAATGACCTTCAAGTGTATCCATGTTGCCACAGATGACAGGATTTTTTTCTTTTTTTTTATTGCTGAATAGTATTCCCTCTGTGTATATAAACTACATATTTTAATCCACTCATCTATTGTTAAACATTTAGGTTGATTCCATGTCTTGGCTACTGTAAATTGTGCTGCAATAAACATGGGAACGCAGCTGTCTCTTCCACATACTGACTTCATTTCCTTTGGGTATATACCCAGTAGCATGATTGTTAGATCAAATGGTAGTGCTAGTTTTAATATTTTGAGGAAACTCTATGCTGTTTTCCATAACAGCTGTACTAGTTTACACTCTCACTAACAACATGCAGTGTTCCCTTTTCTCCACATCCTTGCCAACACTTGTTTTCTTTTGTCTTTTTTTTTTTTTTT
>NW_007730287.1:60452-86630 GCF_000696425.1 Galeopterus variegatus | reverse complement strand
CAGTCTCCACATGGGATCCGAACCCTCGGCGGGAGTGCCATCACGCTCCCAAGCGGCGCACTCTCCAGTGTGCCACCGGGCCGGCCCTTCTTTTGTCTTTTTGATAATAGCCATTCTAACTGGAATGAAGTGGTATCTCATTGGTGTTTTGATTAATGCATTATCTTTGGTGATTTTTCATAATGTAAGGTTAAATTTTTGGCATGATCAGGAAAAATTAAAGAAACAGAAAATTTTTAGAAAAAGAGAAAAAGTTTCTTTTTTCTTTTCTTTTCTTTTTTTTGACCAGTAAGGGGATCGCAACCCTTGACATGGTGTGGTCTGCACCATGCTCAGCCAGTGAGCACACTGGCCATCCCTATACAGGATCTGAACCTGTGGACTTGGCGCTATCAGCACCGCGCTCTACGAGTGAGCCATGGGGCTGGTCCGAAACATAGTTTCTTATCCAAGAAAAAACACTGTGGTATCTATCTTGCATGGCTATTCAGTTCCTTAGAGACTCCAAAGTTTCCATTTTCACCAGTATTTAATCTTTTACTAGTTCCTTAATTTAAAAATATGTGTTTATGGTATTTACCCTGGAGAAATAAAAACTATGTTCGCACAAAAACCAGTGCATGAGCGTTCATAGATGTTTTACTTATAATAGCCTAAAATGGAAAATAACCCAAATACTTCAATATGTGAATGATCAAACAACCTATTGTACATCCATACCAAGGAATACTACTCAGCAATAAAAAGGAAACACTATTGATATATACATCAATTTGGAGGGATCCCAAGGGTGCGGAATATAAATATGCTATAAAGCAAATGTACTTCACAGGGCCTGGTTTTCCAAAGCCTTGCAGTTTCAAATATTGAACTAGTGGAGGACTGGAAATTTTCCTCAGGCTGTAAAGTCTCTGGTGTTAGATAAAGATTTGTGGCACAGCAAGGTTGCTGGCTCAAGGACAGATTAGTTACTGATTGTTATGTAAAGATACTGAGAAATTGCTGTAAGATCACTTAATTGTCTAATGGAATGTCATCTGGCTTGTTTCACTGAAAGTTACCAGCCTATATTGTTAAACTATAACCCCACCTATGTCTCTTCCTGTAACTTCCTGGTCTGGAAAATAAATGCAGGAAGAGAACCCCAATTCGGGGTTAATTTCCCAAGGAAGTGTTGCCTCTCGCTTGAGCGTTCCGGTGGGAGATTAACCACTTCAGGGTCTCTCACTATTTAGAAGAGATGGGCTTTGAGTAATCCTTTGCATCTCCATCACCCAGGGGAAGTGGGGTGACAAATCTGTGGGGGACAAAGCAACACAAGGGAATTACACTAAATGAAAAAAAAAAAGTCCTAAATGGTTACCTACTATATTATTTAATTTATAAAACAGTCACAAAATGACAAAATTATAGAGATGGAGAGCAGGCTAGTGGTTGCCCAGAATTAAAAAGGTGGTGAGCGGAAGATATGGCTATAACTATAACCATAGTTTTATATATATATATATAAAAAACTCAAGAAGTCCTTATGATGAAAGTGTTCTCTATCTTTACTATGGTGATAGTCATAGAAATCTACAAATGTAGTAAAATTGCAGAGTGCCAAATGTATACACAAACACAAATGAGTGCATGTAAAACTGGTGAGATTTTGAATAAGGCTGCTGGATTTCATCAATATCCACTTCCTGGTTGTGATAATGTGTCATACGTAACACAAAATACTAGCACAGAATGGTGCACAAAATTTTTCTGTAGTATTTTTTACAAATGTATATAAATCTCTAATTATCTCAAAATAAAAATGTTTAAAAACAAAGATACATTTATGTTTGAGGGACAAAGAGGTCAGTTCTAGCTGAGAGACTGGGTAAGAGTATTGGAAGAAGTGACATTTGAGTTAGCCTTAGAAGTTAAATATGATCTTCATGAGTGAAGATTGCCTAGGACAAAATGTTACAGGTGAATAGAAGGGAATAAGGCAAAACATTGCATTAATAATAGTCATTCATTATGTTAACAATTATTTATTGAGAATTACTAGATGCCTGACATTTTATACAAGATGTTGGGAATAAAATGAAAGGAAAAAATATATGTGAGGATACTTCCAAAGCTTTGTTTTAATATTCTTATTTGTTAATTCTATTTTCCACAGATTTTCTGAAGTACCCTCATATTCATGGAAATTGCATATTGCCCATCTAATATAATCAAGTATTGTATAAAAATATGTACAATGGTCACCGACTATTATGGAGAACAATCAGGAAGAGGACAATTTTCAAAGATGTTCAATCATGTAGTTACATAGTAATATTCAAAGTCAGAGGAACTGATTACAAGTTTAATTTTAATGAAACAAATGGCATGTGGAATAAAAAGTAAGGTTAAATGTCAAAAGTTGATGTTACCCAGGTCAGCTCACTCGGGAGAGTGCGGTGCTGGGAGCGCCGAGGCACAGGTTTGGATCCTATATAGGGATGGCCAGTGAGCTCACTGGCTGAGTGCGGTGCAGGTGACACCAAGCCAAGGGTTGCGATCCCCTTACCGGTCACAAAAAAGAAAAAAAAAATAGTTGATGTTACCAGCACACCATTTATATCAGGCACTGTGATAGATGCTGAGCAGAGAATGCCAGGCCTGTTCCATAAACTTCTGTGCTAGAAGATGGAGAAAGAGACAAACAAGTAGGAACATAAACAATAAAATTAGTGAACATGATAAATCTTTGCAAGTAAAACTAGACTGGATGACTCTATAGAGTAATTGATGGTGGTGCTGATGGGGCTGGGGATCTCAATAAAGCATTACATAGAGTAGTCAGACAAAGCCTCTCAGAACAAAGTGAAACTTGGAAAACAATGTCGCCCGCCATGGAAATTGGAATGGGAAGACATTCTAGGCAAAATTAAAGCAAACGCAAAGGCCTAAAGTAGAAAACAGCTTGGCATACTAGAACAAAAAAGAGGCTTGTGTGGAGCTTAGTGAGCATGTGGGAGAGTAATAAAAGATGAAGTTCAGGAGAAGATAGCAGGTGCAAACTTTTCATGGTATTTTCAACCATGGTAAGAATTTGGTGTTCTAATTTAAGAAGGGAATAATACATTATGGATAAATTACATAATACTTTATCTTTTTTAAAGATTGCTTCTGCCTTCTTAAGAGAAATGAGTTGGAGAAAGCAAGAAAAAAAGAGGGAAACAAATCTAGGAGTCTAAAGTGGTATCCATATAAAAGAAAAAGATTATTTAGACTACGATAGTGACAATGGAGATACAATGAAATGAAAAATTCTAGATATATTTGAACATGGAATTAACAGAATTTGCTGATGAACTTTGGACTGGAGTTAGACAACATATGAAAGGGAGGAATAAAAGATACTCAGGATTTTGGCTAGTGAAACAAATTGAAGGTTAGTGTTTTTTTTATATTAAGAGTAACTTTTTTTTCTTTTCTAATTTTTAAATTATATTTAATTGACCCATAATAATTGCACATATTTATGAGGTATAAGGGTATATTTCAATATATATATATATACAATGTGTTATGATAAAATCAGGATAATTAGCATATGCATTACGTTGAACACATCATTTCTCTGTGTTGAGAACATTTGAAATTCTGTATTCTAGCTATTTAAAAATATACAACGGCCCTTTGCACTGGGGACTTGAAGCATGGAGCTGGGGAAAGTTGAACCAAGCTACAACTGGGCAAGATGCCAGTACCACCCAAGGTCCCTCCACAGTCCTGAACCTAGCTGCAACCAGGTAAAGAGCACAGCAAAAACACCATTTTCACATGGATAGCCCTCCATAGCCACTGCAATCATCATGGCAGCTGCAAAAGTGGCTAATCTCTATGTCCCTACAGCAGCACTCACAGCCACTGTGTAGATGGCATGCCAGACTCTCTATTGACTCAAGGAGAGGAACCAGCAGAGACCAACAAAACAAAACAAAAACAAGAGGTCCTCTCTCCACAAAGCACAGTCCAGAGTAAAAGAACAAGCATCTGATTTATGATAATAGGGGAGGACTTGATTACACCTGTCTAAGAACTGGACAGATCATCTAGGCAACAAACCAACAGAGAAACAATGAATCTATCAGATGAAGAGAACAAATCTACTGTTATTAGAGGGGGAGGGGGAAAGGGAAGGAGAAGGGGGAGGGGGAGGGGAGAGATTGGATAAGGGGCATAACGAATAAGTGATTTGTAACAATGAATATGCTAATAAAAAGAAAAAAGAAAAGGAAAGGAAAACCCACAAACACAAAAATTAAAATATACAACAAATTGTTGTTAAACACTGTCACCCAATACTACTACACAACACAAGAATTTATTCTCCTATCTAGCTGTGTGTTTGCATCCCTTAAACAATCTCTCCCTATCCTCCCTCCCCTCCACCCCTCCCAGCCTCTAGTAACCACAATTCTACTCTCTACTTCTATGAGCTCAACTTTTTTAGCTCCCACATATGAGTGAGAACATGTGGTATTCATCTTCTTGTGCCTGACTTATCTCACATCCATGTTGCTGAAAATGGCAGAATTTCATTCCTTTTTATGGCTGAGTACTATTCCATTGTGCATATACACCACATTTTCTTTATCCAGTCATCAGTTGATGGACACTAGGGTGGATTCCATACCTTGGCTATCGTGAATAGTGCTACAATAAACATGGGGGTACAGATATCTCTTCAGTATACTGATTTCTTTTCCTTTGGATAAATACCCAAGATTGCTGGATTCTATAGTAGTTCTATTTTCAGTTTTTTGATGAGCTTCCCTACTGCTTTCCATAAGTGCTATTCTAGTTTACATTCCAACCAACAGTGTATAAGAGTTTGGAAAGGACCTGCTTTAAATAGTTTAACATTAGGATTCACCCCAGGGGACCTGAAGATGACGGCAAAGGGAAGCCACAGGCCTTGGCCCCTCCTTCTTCACAACCAGGCCAGCCACAAAGCTGGAACTGAAAGACCTGGAAACAAATACCCGGGGTCCCTGAGATGGGGGGCCAAGGGCCTTAGTCTTGCACCCCTTTTCCAACCACCACACACAACATCCTAGAGTGTATCTATGAGACACGAAGGTTTCTCTGGGGTGTGTAACTTATCTGCTCATGTCCTTCAACAATTTTCTGCTTAAATTTTTCTAATTTGTTTTTTTAAGAGTTCTTTTTTCACTAAGGATATCAATCTTTGTGCTAAAATTCTTCCTTATCAATTGACATTAAAATTAATCTAAACAATACTTTAATATTAGACATCCAAACATTTAAGTTGAGTAGGCAATTGGATACCTTAGACTAGAAGTCAAGAGGGATATTGGAATTGGAGTTTGATAGTCATTAGCACAGAAATTCCACTTAAAGGGTCATGAGACTATCTAAGGAGTGGATAAAGAGCAGAAGAGGTCCCAAGTAGAGACTGGTTATAAAAGAGACATATAGCAAACGAAACTGAGAAGAAAGCAGAGTAGTGGAAAGAAAATCTAGAAACTGAGGTGTCAGAGTATCCGAGAGAAGAAAGAAAAGCCAAGGAAAACATGATCAACAGTTATGAAATATCAAGTAAAATGCAGAAGTATTCAATGGGTTTGATAAGATGGAAATCATTGGTTATTTCAGTAAAGTAATTTCACAAGGATAGTAAAAAAGAAACAACACTGAGTACTAAAGAATCAAAAGGAAGTGAGGAAGTAGAATATTTACTTCAAAGGGTAACAGATATGGGACAATTTTTAGCACAGGATATACAGCATACATAGCTATTGATAGAAAATTTTTCAATAAAGGACAAGATACAATGATGCCAGGAGAGAAGAGAGAAATAAAAGAGAAAATAGGGGAAGGGATCCAAAGCATATGTGGAAGAGAGGATTTGTTTTCTTTGATTTCAGTGGGAAAGGAGATCATGTTTACGGCATGGTAGGCTTTTGGTAATTTCAATGAAGTTTGAGTCAAGGTCATCATCTAGTGAGTGAGTGAGATGGGTCCATGGAGAGTCCAAAAAATAGAATATATAAAATAATCACCACAGAAAGTAGGGCAAGTAATTTAGTAAGGAAAATGGAGGAGAATGCCTGGGAAGTTCTTAGCATCCATCTAAGTACCAAGATCATGAATATAACTAGTTAACTTGGATTAATTTTATTTCAGCTATGCTCAGGTCACAGGATGAAGCACTGTGAGATGAGCACATAGGGAAGGGAGAAAAAAGGCAAGGTAGTTGTAAGCATTTACACCAAGTAATTATCATACAGTAACCAACTGCAGAATTTAAGTTGGTCAAATGAAGACCGGAAGTAAGTAACAGAGAGTGACAAATTGTGGGGTCAATGATGTGTAGACCTTGATGCTACAAGAAGTTTACGTGATATGAAAGGGTAAGAGGTAGTGATCATGGATGATAGAAATGGAAAATTTTGAAGTATCACAAATTGCTGCTGCTGACAAATCTAAGTGATCTTGGGAGACAGTGCAGAACAATTCTCCAGCTGGCCTTGGACTGACACAGTTTTCCCCACTTCTTGCTTATAGTTATCAAGAACAGCTGCAGAACATGCTGGGAATGCAACATCCTGAGATAAGGGAGAGTTGGCCAGAACATGACAGTGCAGAACAATTCTCCAGCTGGCCTTGGACTGACACAGTTTTCCCCACTTCTTGCTTGTAGTTATCAAGAACAGCTGCAGAACATGCTGGGAATGCAACATCCTGAGATAAGGGAGAGTTGGCCAGAACAGCCCAGGCTCTGCTCCAGAATGTCCTTGAACACTTTAGCCCAGCGAGTCATGTGACCCTGATGTGTATAACCCAGGGCAGACTGCCTTTTGGAGTCCCTCATCTGCAGTCCAAGTGGCGCATACACAGTCATGACTCTATTCCCTCTGTGCAGCTTTTTGAGACTTGGAGGACTGTCTCACAATTGATTTTGGGCTTCTGTTGTCCCTGGCTGCCTATCTGTAAATAATAAATCCTCTTCATGTAACATGTTGTATATTGGTGTTCTTTCTCACTGGACTCAGACAAGTGGGTAAACCAGTGCACAATAAATGTGCTTCACAGAGAGCATCTGAGATAGGAATACAGGAGATTATTGAAGGGAAAGATGTCAAGGAGCCAACAGACAAGACTTTTGAATCAGTCATGCACATATAAAATTAGCACCAAGGAATACAATGCAACCTGTAATACAGGTTAAGCATCTTCCAAGTCTTTCTGATTCTGAGCTTTCTGAGGGTTGATAATTGTATTAGTCTGTTTTGTGTTGCTACAACAGAAATACCTGAGACTGGGTAATTTATAAGGAACAGAGGTTTATTTGGCTTACGACTCTGGGACAGCTGCATCTGGCACGGGCCTCAGGCCATATCTACTTGTGGCAGAAAGCGGCAGGCAGCTGTCGGGTACAAGCAGATCACATGGTGAGAGGAAGCAAGAGACAGGGGAGGGAACAGAGGTTTATTTGGCTTACGACTCTGGGACAGCTGCATCTGGCACGGGCCTCAGGCCGTATCTACTTGTGGCAGAAAGCGGCAGGCAGCTGTCGGGTACAAGCAGATCACATGGTGAGAGGAAGCAAGAGACAGGGGAAAAGGTGCCAGGGTCTTTTAAACAACCGGCTTTCATGGGAACTAATAGAGTTAGATCTCACTCAGGATCCTCATCCCCCAGGGAGAGCATTAATCCATTCATGAGAGATCTGCCTCCATGACTCAAACAGCTTCCAACACTGTCACATTGGGGATCAGATTTCCACATGAGTTTTGGGGGGACAACCCATCCAAACTCTGTCAATAATAAAGACTTATCTTGGAGCCCAGTTATGTTTAGGGCCTTTTTTTTACATGAACTTTGTCAGATTCTGCTGATACATATGGATTGCAAAGCATTCATCCCTAATGTAATATCTTCCAAAGCTCCTAGCCTGTTCTGTAAGCTTGGTTGTCCTTTGTCTTTGACAAATATGAATGCAATGAGTATAGCAGAGACCCTAAAGTTACAAAATGAATCTTCTCTACCTAAGTTCTCACCTACAATTTGTCACCTGTTTCTTGGTGATGTGCTCTACTTGCTAGTTTGGAGCTCCTTGTACAGTGGGAAATATTTTCACATATAACGAATGAGTTTATTTCCCCTAATAGTTCCCATAACCCTTCTCTTTCTTCTATTTGGCTATTTAGTCCTTGCAGAATCCATTGCCTCATGAAAGTTGTATTGGGTGAACCTCAGAAAAAACTTTTGAGTTTTTAAACCAAAGCTTTAAAATTGGACTGAAGTGAGTCAGGGCATGGGACTCACATGTGATATCAGGACTAGGCTTTCCACTCTTTGAGATTAGATCAAAGTTTCTCAAGAGGGGCACTACTCTCTTGAGATGTTTTGGGCTTGATAAGGCTTTGTTGTGGAGGCTGTCCTGTGCATTACAGGGTGTTTAACAGCATTCTTATTCTTTTCTTACTAGCTGCCAATTGCATCTCCATAATTGTGACAAGCGAAAATGCTTCCAGACGTTGCCAATGTCCCCTGTGGGGAAAAACTGCTGAGTTATATTTTTTTGAAAAGAAAAATCCACTGGTTAAGAAATAAGGAAGACAGACATCTTACACAAGCAGTGATTTTACATGCGATATGGACACAAGGCAGAGTTGTTGTCTACAGCCTAGTGGTTTTAAAAAATAAGAAATATCTGCATGTAGTTTCTAGTCAGAGAGGCCATACCTCACACCCTGGAATTTCCTTTAGTGCATGTGAAGTATGGGAGAGAAGTGCAATGTTCCCTATAACCTACAATACTTTTATGTGCTGTATTGTGTCCTCCAAAAATTTATATGTTGAAGTCCTAACCCCTAATATCTCAGAATATGACTGTATTTGGAGATAGGGTCTTTAAAGAGGTAATAAAGTTAAAATGAATTCATGAGGATGGGCCCTAATCTGATATAACTGGTGTCTTTTTAAAAAGATGAAATATGGGCCCAGATATGAAGAGGGAAGAGCATGTGAAGACATAGGTAGAGCATGTGAAGACACAATGGCCATCTATTGCCAATGAGGCAGGGGAGGCCTCAGAAAAACCCACCCACTGACACCTTGATCTCAGATGTATAGCATCCAGAATTGCGAGAAATTAGATTTCTGTTTTTTAAGCCACCTTGTCTGTGATATTTGTTATGGCAGTTCTAGCAAACTATTACAACTTCTTTGCTGCTAAGTGACTATCATCACTGACATCAAGAGGAGAAAATACTGACTAGGAGGAAGCTACACTAGGAAAATTCTAAAGCCAAGAGATTATGCAGCTATGAGGGTGGATTAATGACCAAGGACCAGAGAAGAATATTTGTCACATCAGAGGACAGGCAGTAACACTAAGGACCATATCATGGTACTACTACAAAGTGCCCCAGAATATAAACACAACTGGAGTAGAGGAGAGGCATAGATTGGTTGATATTATGTTTCCATGACTTAGAGAAATGGCAACTTGATGTATAAACTTTTTTTTTTGCACTTGGGTTGTGGCCTGTGATTTTGAAATGGGTTAACTAATTCTCGAATAGCAGTGCCATTTTGGAACTGAAATCCACAAGGTGTGGAGACCAGCTGTACTTCATTGCTGAGGTGTAAGAAAAGAGGTAGAGGTCAAGGTTCTTCCATGGCTCCAGCTGTAACTACAGAGCTTGGACCCTAGCTCCTGACCACAGCAGAGCAGATGTCAGTGCTCCCCATGTCATGCAGCACATAAACTCTACAGCTTCAGGACCAAGATCCTTTTCCTAGAGTATGATATTCAGGCCAGCTAGATCCTTGCACACTGTGCAGAATGTGATGGGCCATGAGTAAGGCCTACACACTGGCTGCTACTACATCTCTGGAAGTTTCCTGCCCATAAGCACTTTTTCAGACCTCTATGTGCTTGGTCAAGGCATATACCTCATTTATTTGGCAGATTTGTGCCTCCTGTCCTAATTACTGATGATTACTGAAGCATACCCAGACTTGTCAGGTCTATTGGAGACTACATCTAGAACAGCCCTAGTACCTTCTCTTCTACATTTGTTTCCCCAACACAGGCAATGCATTCTAGTGAGTGGTTCTTGGTTCAGTCTCAGATACCTCTAGCTTCTTGTTCTGCTCATATTGACCTGTGTCCAGTTTGTCTCTGAACTGTTCCAGTCTATACACAAAATCTTACTAGTGAGTGGTTCTTGGTTCAGTCTCAGATACCTCTAGCTTCTTGTTCTGCTCATATTGACTTGTGTCCAGTTTGTCTCTGAACTGTTCCAGTCTATACACAAAATCTTACACAAAAAACTCATGTATATGAAGGTGTAGTTTTCCCACAAAAAATTTCTCACTTATTCTGAGAGAGGAAATGGGGCAGGACTTGGGACTGAGAGAAGAGTAGAATTTTCTCTGCTTTGAGGGAAAGCATGAAAATGGAAAAGAGGAGTCTGGAAGCAAATGTAGCTAAGAATGGACACCACTTCAATCCTATTCTTAATCCTACTCTGGTGTTAAAGTCCTGTTTTGAAACAAAAATTAAGCAAGGCTGATCCCAGGCTACCAACCTATGAGGTCCTGGCATGACCGAGAGGAGGTCACACCAAGGAAGGTGAATGGCTAGTGACTTCACTCACTTTGGCACACAACTTTAAGGAGGAGATCATTAAATAATTTAAAGCATTAAATGCCAGAGAAGAAAAATGATTGCCAACGTAAATTATTTGTTACAAACATCACCTATCTCTCACAAGGAATATATATGTTAGCTCACTCTGTTGATCTGCCATCTACCATGTGACACCTGAGTTGCTGAATAGCATAACCATCAAAAACAAAGGCTTCACCAGATGTGTTTCCTGGATTTTGGACTTCCCCACCTCTGAAACTATTGGGTCATCTGTCCCCAAGTTCACTGATTGTATCCTCTGTTGTCACTCTATTTGTAAAGACCATATATTCTCCCCAAGAATGTGAGATCTTGCCCATGACCATGATGACCCAACCTAGCATCACTCAATTCAGCAAGGAACTACTGAGTGCCCCAGTGCCTGGGCCATGGAGACAGTCACAGACAATTCTGATGTTGAACATGGTCTAAGTGATCACACAGAGACTACACTAATGCATACCAAAACCTGGAACCAAACCTAAAACATCCTGCCCCACAGTCAATGTAAAGCACATGTGCAAGAGGGAGTCTCTCTCCTCAAAAGCCAATCCTGAATATTAGAAAAAGCAACTGCTTAACCAACTGCCCAGATGTCAAAATAGGGATACTAGAAATGTGAAAAAAAAAAGAAAATTACATTCCCAAAAGAATGCAATAATCCTCTAGTATCAGACTCTGAACAACAGAAAACCTTCAAAATGACTGAAAAGGAAATCTGAGCAATAATCCTAAGGAAACTCAATGGCATACAGAAAGACTAAGATGAGACAGTGAAATGAAAAAAACAATACTAGATATGAAGGAGAAACTTTATAAAGAGATAAATACCTTTAAAAAAGAATTTAGCAGAACTCATGGAACTAAGGAATTCATTCAACAAAATAAAAAAAATATGAATGAGAGCTTAAGCAACAGGTCAGAAAAAGGAGAAGAATGAATGAATTTCTGACCTTGAAGACAGGCTTTTTTTTTTTTTTTTTGTCCTTTTTGAGACCGGCCGCACCGCGCTCAGCCAGTGAGTGCTGTGAGCGAACCACTCATCCCTATATAGGATCCAAACTCACAGCGGGAGCGCTGCTGCGCTCCCAGCGCTGCACTCTCCCGAGTGCAGCACGGGCTCGGCCCAAAGACAGGCTTTTTAAAATAACCCATGCAGCCAAAGAAAAAAGAGAGAGAGAAAATAATTTAAAAAGTGAAGAAAACCTATGAGAGCTGTCAAACAAACTTAAGCATACAAACATCTGAATTATGGGTGCTCTGGAAGGGGATGAGGAAAGAAAAGCATTAAAAACCTGTTCAACAAAATAATAGTGGAAAACTTCCCAGGTATTTGGAGAGATATGGACTTCCAGATCAAAGAGGCTCAAGGATCATCAATCAGATTTAATCCAAAAAAGTAAGTTCTTCTCCAGGACACCTTATAGTCAAACTATGAAAATTCTAAGACAAAGACAGAATCCTAAAAACAGCAAGAGAAAAGCATAAAGTCATCTATTAAGAGAGCCCCCATCAGACTGACAGTAAATTTCTCAGCGGAAACATTACAGGCTAAGAGAGAATGAGATAATATACTCAAAGTAAAAACAAACAAGCAAAAAACTGCTATCCAAGAATAATATGCTATATCGTATACTATATATAAGATAACAAAGCTATCCTTCAGTAATGAAGGAGAAATAATGTATTTTCCAGTCAAAGAAATACAGTGGGATTTCACCATCACACAAGCATCCCTACAAGAAATCCTCAAGGGATTCCTCCATTTGGAATTCAAAAAACGATAATCACCACCATAAATACACAGGAAAGAACAAATACTATTGGTAGAGTGGATATACAAATGAGAAGAAAGAAACTATTTCTTCCCTCCTCAAAACAACAATAAACACTGAAGACTAAAATTGAAAATAAAAGAAAGATATTTACAACAACCATACAAAAATCAATAAAATGACTGAACTAAGAGAATACCTTTCAATAACAACCCTAAATGTAAATAGACTGAATTTCACACTTAAAAGATATAAACTGCCTGAATGGATTAAAAAACAATCCTGCCTACAAGAAACTCTTCTCACCTGTAAAGACTCACACAGATTAATAGTAAAGAGATGGAAAAAGATATGCCAAAAAAAGAGAATCCAAAAGTTTGTAGGAGTAGCTATTCATGTATTTGATAAAATAGACTTTAAACAAAAAACTATAAAAAGAGATAAAGAAGGATGTTATATAATGATAAAAGGATCTCTCCAGCAAGAGGATATAACAGTCATAAATATATATAAACCCAACATTGGAGCACTCAGATATATAAAGCAAACACTACTAGACATAAAGAGAAAGATAGAGATCCCAATACAATAGCAGCTGAGGACCTCCACACCTCTCCCTCAATATTGGATAGATCATCTACACAACAAATCAGCAAAGAAATGCAGGATTTAAACTACACTTTAGACCAGTTGCACCTGGCAGATATTTGCAAAACATTTCATCCAACAAGTACAGAATATATAGTCCTCATTAGTACATGGAATATTCTCCAGGATAGACTGCAGGATAGGTCACAAATGAAATCTCAACAATTTTTTAAAATTGAAATCATTTCAAGTATCTTTTCAGGTCACAACGAATTGAAACTAGAAATCATTACAAGCAAAACTGGAAACTATACAAATACATGGAAGTTAAACAACAAGCTCCCGCACAATCTATGGGTCAAAAAAGAAATTAGACAGGAAGTCAAAAAAAGTCTGGAAATTAATGAAAATAAAGTTACAATATATACCAAAACCTGTGGGATACTGCAAAAGCAGTACTAAGATGGAAATTTATTGCAATAAATGCTTACATCATAGAATAGAAATACTCCAAATAAACAATCTAACATACACCTCAAATGACTAGAAAAACAAGAAAAATCCTGCCCTAACAGTAGCAGAAGAAGAGATATAATTAAGATCAGAGCAGACTTAAGTGAAGTAGAGACCAAATAAATGATACAAAAGATCAACAAAACGAGAATGGGTTATTTCAGAAGAAAAGCAAAGTAGACAAACGATTAGCTAGTGTGGCTGAAAAAGAAGACAGAAGATCCAAATTTTAAAAAAATCAGAAACAGAAAAGGAGACATTACAACTGATACCACAGAAATAACAAGGGTCGTTAGAAACTATCATAAATAACTTCATACCAACCAATTTGAAAACCTGGAAGAAATGGATAAATTTCTGTACACATACAAACTATCAAGACTCAACCAAGAAGAAACAGAAATTTGAACAGACCAATAATGAGCAATGAGTTTGAAGCAGTAATTAGCAGTCTCTCAACGAAAAGAAGTACAGGACCAGATGGCTTCACTGCTGAATTCAAACAAATATTTAAAGAATTAATACCAATTCTTTTCAAAGTATTCCAAAAAATTGAAAGAGAGGCCATTTCTCTAAACTCATTCCATGAGGCCAGTATCACTCTGATACCAAAACAAGACAAATATACAACAGAAAAAGAAAAAAAAACAGTCCAATATCCTTGATGAACATAGACACAAAAATCCCAAACAAAATATAGCAACCAGAATACAACAGCATATCAAAAGTATTATAAATCATGATCAAGTGGGATTCATCCAATGGATGCTAGGATGGTTCAATATATGCAAGTCAGTAAATGTGATACACCATGTAAACAAAATTGAGGACAAAAACTATATGATAATCTCAATAAATGCAGAAAAATCATGTGACAAAATTCAACATCCTTCATGATAAAGACTCTCAACAAATTAGGTAGAAGGAAAGTATCTGAACACAATAAAAGCTATATATGACAAACCCACTGCCAATATCATCCTGAACAGGAACAGACAAGGATGCCCACTCTCACCACTCCTATTTAACCTAGTGTTGTAAGTACTAACCAGAGCAATCAGGCAAGAGAAAATAATAAAAGGCATGAGAATTGGAAAAGATAAAGTCACACTGTCTCTGTTTGCAGATGGCAGGAAGGAAGGAAGGAAGGAAGGAAGGAAGGAAGGAAGGAAGGAAGGGAGAGAGAGAAAGAGAGAGAGAGAAAGAGAGAGAGAGAGAAGAAAGAAAAAGGAAAAGAGAAAGAAAGAAAGAAAAACACTGAACTTTCAGAAGAGAACAGAACTGTGGGTGCTAGAGGTGGGAAAGGGGAAGATGGATGGCTAGGGAGAAATTGGTTAAAGGACACAAAGAATTCTTACATTTTTCAGTGATGAACATAGTAATTGTTCTGATTTGATCATCACATATTTTACACAAAACACCAATAGTCAAATCTGTGTCCCACAAATATGTATAATCAATTATGTTTCAATTAAAAAACAAAAACAAATTTAAAATTCTTTAAGAATTAAAAAAAAAATAGGTTGGTATTATATTATTATTCTCACTTTAAAAGGAAGGAAATTGAAGACTAGAGATATTAGGCAACTTATCCAAATTTACTCAGCATATACGTGCCTGAGTCAGGGCATGAATTTGTTTTTGCTTTTTCCACTCCTGTGTTCTTAACTCCTGTACAAGCTATACTGCCACCCAAGGAAAGTGACAATGGGCTTCAATTTCCACATCTGTCAGAGGGAGGGATTGGACGTGGAGTGCTCCAGTATCTCCAGCTTAATGTGCTATTATTTTCCTGGAGATTTACAAGCAACATTATTCCCATTTAAAACACCTGTGAAAGTTCTATTTGTGAGCTTGCCATATGTTTTCAGCAGAAAGCCTACACTTATTTCCCCATAGAGTAGTGTGCTAATTTTTTTTTTTTGTAGATTGGTGTTTATGATAAAGTATTTCATATGATTTTATGTTGTTAATATGTCACATTAAATCCTGCGAAAGTAATGCACATTAAGAGAACAAATATATTTATAAGTGGAATAGATCTAATTGCTTTCTGTTCTATGGTATGTACATGACTAAAAAAATTTAATGATTATTACAACTCAAGAGGGTCCAAGATTTTCAAACATCTAAATACTTCATGTTAGTGATTATTATAACACTTAATAATAAATATTTGTGACTGAAATAAAATTCACAAAAGTTTGAAAAAATAGATTTTTAAATAATTCTTAAATTTTCAACCCTATGAAAATACTTTTTACAATATTTACAACACTTAACTAACATTTTTGCTTTTAGGTTATTTTTAAAATCTGTAACAAGCATTTAAAATACCCCAGATGTCATCATTTCATTTGTTTTAAATGCCTTTCCTGTTTCTTTGATATTCTTCCCTCACTCTTCCTGAAATTTTACAAGAGAGAAAAAAAAAATGAGTATGGACGTACATAGATGCACAGGCACTAAATGTGGTCTATATTACTCCAAATAATGATTAATACTTTTAAATTGGGCAAAGAGTTTTGCCTATGTGTATAAACAGTACACTAAAAAGTTACAACTCATCAAGTGAAATCAGAACACTATTTTTTTCTTTTTCTGGTTATTTTACCCTACTCTGCATAATTGTGCTATCTGCTCACACTTGGGTAATGACAAAAGTCTTCTTATGACTTCTAGTAGGAAATAAACTCTTAGTTTAGTAATTAGCACACCAAGAGCCAGGGCTGTCTAATAGAAATATTTTAGATCTAGACTATCAAATAAAACAGCTGCATGTAATTATTGAGTACTTGAAATGGGCTTGTATGACTGATGAACTGGATTTTTAATCTTGTTTAATTTGAATTATTTTGAATTTAAATTTAAATAGTTGATTGTGGCTAGTGGCTACCATATTTGCTAGCACAGGTATAGACCAGGGTGATCCTCAAAATCTCCAAATTTTAAAAAGTCAAACTCATAGAAGCAGAGAGTGGAATGGTTGTTGCCAGGGGTTGAGGGGAGAAAGAAATAGGGCAATGTTGGTCAAATGGTACAAACTTTCCATTATAAGTTCTGGAGATCTAATGTACAGTATGGTGACTATAGTTAATAATACTGTTTTGGTTACTTGAAATTTGATAAGAGAGCAGATTTGAAGTGTCCTCACCACACACACACACACACACACACACACACACACACACACACACAATGGTCACTATGGGTAGTGAAGGATGTGGTAATTAATTTGACTATCATAATCAGTACATGATGCATATATATACATATCAAATCATTATAGTGTATACCTTTAATATATGCTATTTTTATTTGTTAATTAAATATTTTAAATAAAAAATAGTCTCTCTTCCTCATGCATTCCAGAGCCCTTTGAGCTTGGAAGACTGAGGCAAGGATGGAGAGCGTGGTCAGCTTCATTCTTGATCCTGTCATTGGGCCAAATTCCACCTCCCAAGAGACTTACCTTCAGGAAAGAGGGCATTAAGGTTGGGGGTTGGGGGAAGACAAGCATATGTGCAAGTACAGCATCAACAGAGCATTGGTTACCTCTGTCTGCGGCCAGTGTTTACAGCAGGTTCTTTCGGGGTTGGTGGTGATTGATATTGCTTCCTTTTCTTGGAGTACTACTAGAAACCTTCTGCAGTACATTTTCTTTCAGCCAGCCAGTTGTGTTGCTTCTCTCTCCCTCTGGAATATGGTAGCCTTCCCTTTTGTTGGGGGCAGGGGACAGTCACCTTGCCTCTGCAGGCAGTCTTGTAGAGGATTTAAATTGGTTCTGGGCCCATTCTCCCAAATGTCCTATTGTCTATGAGAAAAAGTCATGCACTCCCTTCCCTCTCTCAGGTGAAATATAGCTAGTGCCTAATGTGACCCAGGCCACTCTGTTCCATTTGCTCACTTCTGGTTCATGGGAAACACTTGTCTATCCTTGTCTCTATCTCCAATGGAAATGTAGAAAGCTTCTGAAGGTACCTGACTTTCTCACTTTCTCTCTCATCTCCCCACAGGTGAGTACATACACTTCTCACATATACATATTTTAAAGCATGTGGTCATCTCTAGGTTCTTGTTGAGGGGCTAGAAATCTTGATTCTCATTTGATTTTAGAATAGGGTTTTTAGGTAAATGCATGCATAGGGCAAAAGCCCTCAGGTAGGGGGCCACAGCTGATAGATAGTGTGGCAAAAGACCATCTAATCAACTCTAATCACTGTTTAAGTATGGGATTGTATACTTTAATGTTTTTAGAGATAACAGGTGGTTGTCATATCAATCCTATCAAGAGCTCTTAGGAATTGCTGAAGGGAAAGTTGCAGAAAAAATGTTTGCTAGGGACAAGCTGTCTGTTGGGGGAAACTTTAGAGATAATTGTATTTAGATTTTATCATAAAAATGTAACTTTTGCTTAAGGAGAGGTCATACTTTAGACAATGAGCCATTTTGACCAACTTAGCTTTTCACTAATTGTACTTCGGAATGTCACTTTGTTTATCTTACTGATGTTACTAGTTCCCATTGTTAAGCTATACTTAGCCATAGATAACTTTTATAACATTGCCCATGTCCTTGTGTCCTTTTGTAATGATTGAATCAACTAAATTTTCTTGTGAAGCTTCCTTGTCTTTACAATAAAAAACAGAAGCCAACTTTGAATCAGGGCTGTTACGTTTAGCTTTCCTTTCTCCTTCTAATGGAGGAGTTGCTGGGGTATAGTCCCTCCGGGCTTCTGTTGCTTCACCCCCCATGGATTTGTCACCCCACTTCCCCTGGGTGATGGAGCCACAAAGGATTACTAGAACCCATCTCTTCTGAGCAGTGAGAAGCCATGAAGTGGTTAATCTCCCCCAGAACCCTCAAGTGAGAGGCATCGCTTCCTTGGGAAATTAACTACAAATTGGGATTCTCCTCCTGCATTTATTTTCCAGACCAAGAAGTTACAGGAAGAGACATAGGTGGGGTTTTTGCTAAGTGATGTTTAACAAGTTTAACAATAGAAGCTGGTAACATTCAGTAAAACAAGCCAGATGATATTCCCTTAGACAATTAAGTGATCCACCAACAAAAGCAAACATTCCTTCTTACAGCAATTTCCCAGTATCTTTACATATCAATCAGTAACTAGTCTGTCTCTGAGACAGCAACCTTGCTGTATTAGAATTCTTTATCTTACATCAGAGACTTTATAGCCTGATGAAAATTTCTTGTCCTTTGCAAGGTCAATATTTGAAACTTCAAGGCTTTGGAAAACCAGACCCTGTGAAGTACGATTGCTTTATGAATCCTCTACAAGCTTCTCAATGCATTCATGGTGCTTTGAGTAATCCTTTTTTGCATGTCCATTACACAAGGAGAAGTGTAACAGGTTCTGAATACCACAGACTCCAGGGACCACATACCAAACTCTCCTAGTGTGAGGAAGAGACGTCTCTCCCCTGCTCTAGAGGGTGAGGTTGGGAGTCATTTTAAACTGACAGCTCTTTGGTGAAACTTTCCCACTGATATTCAATATCTATTCTTGGCCTGTCCACCTCTTTACAGGCTGGAGGTAAATGGTCATCTCAGCTGCACCTAGACCACTTCCTTTGCAAGTTTAATTAAGTTATCCAAACCTTCACTTTGGAATGATGGAGAAGTTGACACAATATCACAAAGACCTCAGCTGAAATAGGAAAAGAAAAGGTCCAATTTAAAATTGTGTTACTTATATATACAAGTTACATGAGCCATTCTTTGACATAAGTGTTTTATATACATTATTTCATACCAACACTATATGGAATATTATTAATATAACCAATTTACATATGAGGAAACTAGAAAAGATAAATTAGATAACTTGTTGAGGTCACAAAGCTCAGGAAAAGGTGGTAGGTCTAGAATTAAAATCAAGAACCCAAGTTTTGGGGTTTTTGTCCCTCAAACTTCACTCTGTTGTACTACCTTCCTTAGGTTAGTTACTTTGGGCATCAATTTCTAAAACCACAAAGGAGTAAGTTGTGTTTGAGGATATAAATTCTGTTATGCATTTATATACAGAGGGAAATGTATGTACATATATGTATAAATAAATAGTATGTATATATATTTTCTTTTTCTCCAAGTCACAGTTTTTCCTTACATTATAAATTTCAGTGCTCCTTAGAATCAATGTACATATTTGCCTTAATAAGGTAATGCTTCTCTCCTCAAAAAAAAAAAAAAAGCCATTAATAAATTAATGTTATATTTAACCATTTGGCATTTTAGAATCCAATACATATCAGGATAACTAAGCCACTCAGAGAGTGACTGTATCAATACAAGGACGCATTGACCTATTCATGCATTGATGCTAAAACAATATCAAGGATCAATAAGAGATAACTAACATGTAAACACACTCTTATAAAGGTCCATGGCCAATTGGATATATTCTTAGGGTTTAACCAATAAACAAAACAACGAAAACCCTTAAGTTTCTTTTTAGATATCTCATCTTTGAAAATACAGTTTTTGGAAAATTTAATGAGAAAGAATGTAAAGATAGCCTTGTCAGGGTAAAAGTAGTTTATCCTGCTCATTAATCCATTCATCAATTCAACAAATAGTTAAATGTATGGTATGGTGCCAGTCAGAACCAATGTTCCTAAAGAATGTAAAAGGGAAAAAAAAGATTCAAGCTTCTCAGCAGGCCTGCCTGAAAATTAATATGTTTGATCAGGAAAGATACATGAGAACAATCCTTTACATTTTTCATCTGTATTTTAATTTTACCCTGAATACAGCTACAAGTACATATCTTAACTAGTTGACGTTAAGAATGTAAGAAGTGCAGGAAACTTGGTACTGTACTGTAGCTACAAGAAAAAATAAATCTACATACTGAGACTTGAAAGTTGATATAATAAACATGTCGGGATGTATGAATGTGATTTCACATCTCTATCATGAGCACATCATGTTCTATGAGTACGATAAATTTATTAGGTGTGTGCACATAGAAGTTTATAAATGAAATAATGAAGTACTTCATTTTCCATATGAGATCTAAGAAAGTTATGTGATTCTCTTGAGTACTCGCACCAGTTGGTAGCAGAACCAAAACAGATGTGTTTATGATTTCTTTTACATATACAGAGAGAGCATTTTGAGATGTCTAGAAAGAGAAATAATTCTTAGTTTGTAGAATATTCTTCATCTATAACCTTATATCATTTATGTTATACTTTCTTTTAGCGGAGTATAACTTTAGTACTTAGCATAGTCAAACACATACAAATACAATCTGGTAGTAAATAAAACATAGTATTCTGAGAGTAAATATGATTGATGATATCTGTAAATAAACATCTATGTACATCAGATGCTCTCACATATGAAGGGTACATGCTCAACAGCACAAAATAAAGTAATAATTTTTATTCTCACATTTTTTAACTCTCTTCTAGTCCAATTGATATTTGTCTTAACATTATTTTTTCTCTTATCTGCTCATCTAACCAAGCCCCAGCTTTCATTCAGTGTCTTAACTTCTTAAACACGCAATTAAGAAATCAATTTATTCTTGAAAGTACTTCCCTTTGTTTCTTCTTTGCACAAAAGTTACTGCAGAAATGTGCAGATATGAGCCTTTGTCATCTTGATACATCATTTCACTTCCTGAATTTTGGGGCAGAGAGAGACTTCAGTCTACTTAGTGAATAGCAGTTGGGGATGGAGGGCGGTTGGGGGTAATCACAATTTTATTTACCAGTTATTGTCTGTTGAACGGTCTTTTTTTTGTTGTTGTTTTTCTAGTCTAAGGAAAAGGTAAAAGTTGTCTTCTGAGATTTGAAGACTTTCTCCAGCTGAAATGGTGAAGGAAAGAAGAGGTTGGCAAGAATGGCACCTGTCGCATATCACATGCTTTTAAAAAATTATCAATTAAAAAACTGCTAAAAATACAATGTCCCTGAATCTAGTGTTTTACAATGCATAAAATTTTTCTCTTAAAAGTAATTGTGATTTTGGGCCGAATCCGTGGCTCACTTGGGAGAGTGTTGCGCTGGGAGCGCTGAGGCCGCAGGCTCGGATCCTATATAGGGATGGCCAGTGTGCTCACTGGCTGAGCGCGGTGCGAGTGACACCAAGCCACGGGTTATGATCCCCTTACTGGTCACAAAAAAAAAAAAGTAATTGTAATTTTGAGAAATTTAAAATGATAGATTTTTGGAGAGTACTATATTCCTACTTCATATGTTCAATGTTTATAATTTGATAAAGACTTGATATCTCTGGGTGGCAGGAACTGGGGATACAGAGATAAATAAGAAAGTAATGCTAACCTCAGGCTCACAGTTTAAAGTATGATAGAAACAGCACAGTTCAAAGTTGTGAGGTGAAGCTCTGTCTATGTGATTTTATCAGCCTAAGATATCTATAATATACATCTGACAAAAGATTAATATTCAGAATATACAAGGAACTCAAACAACTTTACAACAAAAAAACAACTAACCCAATTTAAAAAATGGGCAAAGGAGTTGAATAAGCATTTCTCAAAGGAAGAATGGCCAACAGACCCATAAAAAAAATGCTCAACATTACTCAGCATTTGGGAAATGCAAATCAAAACCACTTTGAGATACCATCTCACTCCAGTTAGGATGGCTCATATCCAAAAGACTGAGAATGATAAATGCTGGTGAGGTTGCAGAGAAAAAGGAACTCTCATACACTGTTGGTCAGACTACAAAATGGTGCAGCCTTTATGTAAAATGGTATGGAGGTTCCTCAAACAATTACAGATATGACCCAGCTATTCCACTGCTGGGAATATACCCAGAGCAATGGAAATCATCATGTTAAAGGGATACCCATACTCCCATGTTTATTGCAGCACTATTTACAATTGCCAAGAGTTGGAGCCAGCCCATATGTCCATCATCAGATGAGTGGATAAGGAAACTGTGGTAAGTCTACATAATGGAATACTACTCTGCTTTAAAAAAGA
Source organism: Galeopterus variegatus (assembly GCF_000696425.1). Classification (NCBI taxonomy): domain Eukaryota; kingdom Metazoa; phylum Chordata; class Mammalia; order Dermoptera; family Cynocephalidae; genus Galeopterus; species Galeopterus variegatus. The sequence goes on along the minus strand of NW_007730287.1, from coordinate 64,075 downwards.
ATGAAATACTACCATTCGCAACAGCATGCATGGACTTAGAGAAAATTATATTAAGTGCAACAAGTCAGGCACAGAATGAGAAATACCACATGATCTCACTTATTTGTAGGAGCTAGAAATAAATAAATAAATAAACAAACACAAAAACTAATAGATGGGGGGCTGGGGAAGAAGACACAACAATCACAACAATTCCTTGAACTTGTTAAGACAAGTGAACAGATAGGATGTTGGTGGGAGAGAGGGAGGGAGAAAAGAGGAATGGGTAGAGGGACATGAAAATCAAATACGAGGTATGTTGAGAAGTTAAAATAAAAAAAATATTTATCAGAAACATGGATAAAAGAAACTCTAATACTGTAAGCAATAAATTTTGTTTTCTTATCAGTTTAAAAAAAATCAATGAAATTTAAAACTAAAACAGTCCTCAAGTACAGCAAACCCTTTAAGAACTCAGGATTAAACTGTTTACATCCACTTATATGTGGATTTTTTTTCAATAAATATATTGGAAAATTTTTAGTCAGGTATGTCATGCATTCATGTTAAACAGTTTAGTAGCCTACCTAAGAGTAGGATATTAGTAGTTAAGCACTTAACTGCTACTTAAGTACAGTTGCCTCCACCCCCTCACCACTCCCTCGGGGGCTAGGGGCACCGAGGGAGGGAAAGCTCTGAGGTACTTAAGTAATAGTTAGGTAGTTAAGTTGGGGGGAGTCAAAAGTTATGTGTGAATTTTCAGCTGCAGGGGGTCAGTGCCCCTAACCCCTGCGTTATTCAAGGGTCAACTGTATAATCAATCACACTAATTTATCTGTCAGGCCTTAAAAACTAACGCCACCTTAAGTGACATTACAAGTGGCGCCATTATGGGTCCACAAGGGTGTATTAACGTGGCAGCCTAAGATGGCCTAGGGAGGAAGTAAGGTGGGAGTGTCTGCGGGAACCTTGCCTTAGCCCTTATTGGCCAAATACACACTTCTGCACTCATGAACACTGCGTGATTGCAATAGCTAGGCATTGAGACAGGGCGCATGCTCTCGTAACCTTTAAGCTGATTGGAGGATGTAAAAACCTCCCTTCCCCATTTTTCCTTTAAAAGCAAGTGCTTGTGTGCTAATAAACAGAACTGCTCGACAGAATCCCCGCCGTGTCTGAGTGTCCTTTAACGGGCTGGTTGGGGCTGGCGGCTGTGCTCACCTCTCTTCACGGCTCTCTTCCCCTGGTCTCCTCCCAATGGGGACCAGAGGGAATGAGGAATCCAGGCAATCCGCCCGCCCACCAGAAGGGACACCAAGGGAGACTGATAGCAAGGCAAGGGCTGTTTGGGTCAGCCGGTGGTGGACCTGACATTTATCCATGTTATAGATAAAGTAAATGTGGCCAAGAAATTAAAACTTCTATTTCATAGTTATTAAGCCTATTCCCCATGCCAGGTGCAGAGGACGCAGCAGACAACAACATAAATTAGATCCTGTTTCACTGCTTTTAGTGATTTTAAAATATGGGAAATTGAAAAAGTAGATTTTCAATTTTTTTTTGTGGGATTTCAGGCTAAGGAAATAGCAAATGAAGAAACCCCATAGGCAGAGAGAACTTGGTGTGTTGGACAAAATGAAAGAAATTCCCTCTTGCTACATAGTAGAGGGGGATGCCTGAGGTGAAGTAAAAAGATCAGCAGAGCTCATATTCTTCAGAGCAATGAAGGATGATCAGATGGTTTTAAGCATGGGGATGACATATCCATATTTGCCTTTCAAAATGTCACTCTATTTTTATAAAGTGAATGGAAGAGTGATAATGCCAAAGAAATATTACTATTGCAAGTAATTGCACTCATCCCAGCGAAAGATGTAAAGGACCGAGCAAGATTACTTATAGCAAGGATCGGACCAAAAGAATGGATTGGAAAGATTCTTACGCGGTTGAATAGGAAGTATTTGGTAGTTGAAGGGAAGGAAGTGCAGTGTGTGAGGAAAGGAGGCAAGGGTAAGCCCAGATGTCTAACTTGTTCAGGAGTGTTGCAGAGAGAGATGCAGTTTTCAGAGAAATGCAAGGTTGTTAGTTAAATTATAAATGTTAAATTTGAAGACGCTGTGTAACATCTAAGAAATGTAGAGGAAGCAATTAGTTAACTGGCTCTAAACCTCAGGAGAGATTTGGGCTGGACTGTGTCTAGCATACCCATATTAGACTACATTGTTTAAAATTCAAATCATATATTATCTCTTTATTGCCTGAGCTAACTCCAGCTGATGTTTTCCATAGCAGTGATGTTTGTCACTGCTCTTATTACCTTTTTCAGTTGTTTATTTTCTTTTATTATGAAGTTATTATCCTCCAGGGAGTAAGATAGATTTGTTTTCCCATCATGGTCAGTTCCTTGAAGATAGTTACTGTGCCTTTTTTTTGTGGGTCATCCTTAATGTCTAGAACAATTCTAGACACATAATAGACAAACATAATAAATGTTTGTTGGATTGAAACTTTACTGACTAAAGCAAAAGTTTTTTTAGTTAGATGAACAATAGAATTTAGGTTAATTTCAAATTGTTCAGGGTCTTTTATGATAACTGAAGAGTTTAGATTTATTGTTTTCATTTTGACTACCACTCTAATTGTTAATGTGTAAAGTAGTTATTTTATAATGATTTATGTGCAGTTTACTGGACATTTATTCCTATACTCATGAATGTCAGATATGAGTTATGTGTAACCTTGGAAGTTACCATGTTTCATATTTGAATGGTTAATGATAAGACAAGGCATTGGATTTCATCTTCTTTCTAAGCTAATGTCATCTTTCTCAGCCTCTGACAAGGGGACAGAAAGGAGAGAGCCTTGCCTTTGACTTGGTACTCTAGAAAACTGGATCTGTTTTGGGTTTAGCCAATTAATTTATACAAATACATATACACACACACATATATATATATGCATATACATATATATCTTAATCTCTTCATCTATAAAATTGGGTGGTTGGATTAAATTGTACCTGAAACTACTTTATAATTAAATCTTGTTTTCTTTTGGTCATTTATTAAAGTTTATATGTGTAAACTTGTCTTAATATTAACATACCTATTTTAGAGAGGCTTATTAATCAGAAGCAAACTGAACACCTCTAATAAAATCTTCACCAAAAGCACTAATTATAATGATTACTTATCAAATTTAGAACAGATATGTCTTAAAAGACCCACTTCATACTTTTTTTTTGAAAATTCTGTTAATATTATTTTGAGTAATGCAAGGGTTTACAGTTCTAATTGAGAAATTCACAATGATTATGAGGTAATTTGATAGATTGCCAAATGAATATTAATTTTGATACTTGTGCAATGTATTATTTCCATGTTTCATTGAAGAAATGATAACAGACCATTGTAGCAATCCCATTATTGTAAGTGGTATGCACTGTGAATTAATCACATGGAAGGTAATAACTTGTTACTATCTATGGCTCCATTTTTATATATAAAATTCCTATCAAAATAGTTTTATTTCAGAGCCGGCCCGGTGGCACACTGGAGAGCACGCCGCTTAGGAGTGCGGTGGCGCTCCCGCCGAGGGTTCGGATCCCACATACAGACCGGTTCCCGCTCACTGGCTGAGCGAGG